>NC_134487.1:131397484-131439984 GCF_040206685.1 Ascaphus truei
ACACACTGACTGAATGACTGACTGACTGCCGCACGCACACACTGACTGACTGAGGCACACACACACGCACACACTGACTGTGTGTGTGTGTGCGTCAGTCAGTCTGTGTGTGTGTTTGTGTTTCTGCGTCAGACTCACTGACGCGCGCGCACACACACTGACTGACTGACGCACACACAATGACTGACGCACACACACTGCATGAAGCTGTAAAGGAGGGAGGGGGGGAACTGGATTGATGTGAATGGGGGACAAACAGAGAGAGGGGGAGGGGTGAGGAGAGAGAGAGGAGCGGGAACATTACATCCCGGGCAACACCGGGTCTCTCAGCTAGTATAAAATAAACGTAAAGAGAGGGTGCATACCATTCAATGATGGATACAAAAAAAGGAACAACAGGACAGTCACTCTTATACTCCCAGAAAGTGAATATATATATCATTTACGTGAATCACTATCCGTATTTGAAGTGTGTGTGTATATAAATATATATATACATACAAATGAGCATACAGTAATATTTCCATTTGCTATTTGCCTTGCTATGGAGGGTTTTTGTCACTTTTTTACTCACATAACTTCACATATACATACATATATAATATATAATATATATATATATATATATATATATATATATATATATATATATATATATATATATGCAGTGGAAGTGTATTGTGTGTATTTACCTACACACTCACTCCACATTTCAGTAACATACATATACATCTAAATAATATTCACATATACACGTTTGCTATAAATGGAATTATTACAATTTTACATTATATACACGTGCAATGAATGGAATAAACACTGTAATAAGTTTGAAATCGCCTATCCGAGCTGCTATGCATGGCTGATCCCTTTTCTCCAGCTTCCTTGAATGTACTACTGTATGAGGAAGATCATGTGACCAGATGCTAGTGCACGTTTAGAGAGAGGGAGGGCAGTGCTGACAAAGGGGTGTGCCTGGGTTTGTGACAGGCCATGAAGGGGCAGTGCCTTAGCAAATGCTTGTTAAAATAGAATACAAGAAAATTGGTCTTTCAAAGTTGTTTTTTTAAAAACAGAAAATGCTAAAAGTATTATTTCTTACAACAGAACTGATTTATTAAAAAAAACACACATGCAGGATATAGACTGAACTGCAGCTTTAAAGGAGAAATCCAAGCAATATCCTATGTGTGTTTTAAAATAAAACAAAAAAAAAACAGTTCTGTACTATTAGATAATACTTACTACCTTTTTTATTTTAAAATGCAACTCAATGCCCATTTTTAATGAGTTTTAATATATCGTGCATCCTTTGATTTCTATCGCAAGATATGTGCAGCACTTTCCTCTTTGTGATCATTTGTTGACAATATTCCCAGCAATTTGAGCTGCAAACTGTTACGATAGTGTTACCTTAGAATACATTAGAAGAATACATTATAGCTGCTGAGTTACACTGACTGAAGAATTGATTTAAAACTTAAAGCCGGCCATTTGTTGAACCCAGGGAAGCAGAATTTTGCTTATCGATCACGGGAGAACTAATCGATCGGCAGCTTAGCTAGTTTTCAATAAAGGTAATCAAATGCTGCATATATTAAAAAAAAAAAAAAAGATTTGAATATTTTTTTAAGCTGCTTGCATTGCCTTTTTAAAAAAAATGTTAAATAAAATAATTATTTTTGCCCCCCCCCCCACTACACTTCTACCTAGGATTTTATTGTATATTTCAGCATTGAATAACTTAGACTATTTGCCATTAAACTTTCTTACATCTGGTTATGGCAGCCAGAGGGAGCTCACAACGCCAGACAATGCAACGGTTCAGCTTGACCTGATTAGAGATTACGAGGACCCCTCATTGTGTGCGGTTTAATCTTTTTACTTACAGCGCTCAGTCCCCTCACGTGGATACATCCCAATTACTCGTTACGTCCTGGCCACTGGTCTGACTGGGCAGCGTGAGCACAGTTAGGGGGTGAATTTCCTCCGCCAGGAAAGGGGCAGGTGGCGATATTTATTTAAAGGACATTCCCTTGAAAGCGCTTTACCTATAATCCTGAATAAAACATTATGGAGGATCCTCTGAACCTAAAACTATCCTTGTTTGGGGAAAACCACCAGCTGTTGCAAGGAGAACAAAGTAGAGTTTGCAGGAAACTCTGATCTTCAAACCTCATTTGTTTTGGGGAAATGGATTGCCACCAAGCAGCGCGTCCATCTCTCCCTCATTCACTGATTGAGCGTCTGTGGCACTCATCTGTTTTTATTCAACTATAATTCTAATCTTATGCTGCAGGATCAACCCCGAACCTCGAGTAGGACCAACCTTTTAAATTACAATAAATCTAGATCAGGCACATAACATGCTATAGACGGCATATCTCTCCGTGCTGACACATTTTTTTAATTCTTATTTGGAGATTCCAAGATTTGCACTTTGTGTAACGACCCTTCCCCGTTACATCCGAAATATGAATGTGTTTCTCATTCCTGTTATTGTATAATATAAACTTTTAAGAATAGAGGACTAAATACTTTGTTCTCAGCTTATCATCTTGTATAGTTGTTCTTTCCTCATTAAAATAATTTCAGCAAAGCAATACCGGCTTCAAGGTGGCTTTGTTATACAGGGTTTAAGGACAGTATGTCCATTAAATTCTATCCTTCTTAGCCCTAAGATGTCTATATAATCGTTTGTTAAGATCGGTATTGTCACCATTTAGTAAGAGCATCTGGAGTTATCGGTGCGTTATCAGGAGTAGCCCCTGACCTCCCGGGTGTTGTTTAACAAGCTGTTCTCTGGTAGGCCTGCCTGCCATCTGAGTGGATATTTAAATAGAAAGTGCCAATAGTGATATCTGGTATGTCTAGAATAGCAGACTTGATGTGTTTATTGTGTCCTGTTAATTGTCCAGCTTGTAACAGGCAGATTTATTGGGGGGAGGTCATATGACTGTTTAGATAAATGTGAAATCATTGCAGGGTTGACCATTGCATTTTAAGAGTGTTGCATCTTAAAGTGTGAATCTTTTAAGTGGTTATGTAGTTAGACTGTAGTTGAACTAAAGGTGGACTGGATCTTTCTGCAAATTCATCTACACAAGACAGAAAAAAAAAAAGGTGAACTCATCTGACTACACTATTGTCCCATGCGTGTTAGCCTGAACATTTAACTCCCCTGTACACTTCATTTACTCCACCCTCTCCCAACACTTGTCTGCACACAACTGCCTCTCCCGTCCCCCTAACTCCCTCTGCAATCCCTGAACAGACCCTAGCATTGCAAATGCAGCACACTTTCATTGGAGATGTAAGGTTACAGCACCAGTCACTTGGCGTGCACTGGGGTCGGAGCGCCTGGCGGCGCGTGCACCTTCTCAAGCCGCAGTCTGTGCTGGAGCTGCAGGGGGAAAGACCAGCTTGCAACAGGGGGAGGGGGGCGTGGGGGCGGCCATGACTTCACCTGGCTGGTTTACCATCATTGACTGAACCGTTGGGGGGTGGCGTGGCCATCTCTCCGTCGCCAGTTCTAAACACAATTTTCTTGTATTTAGAAAATCTGGTCGAGCAAAGCAGCGGCAAATTGCGCGCCAAGGTAGCTAGTGGGGCCGGCCCCATTGATGGGGCAGTTCATGTTCCTGCAGCGCATGCCATAGCGCATGCTGCAGCAGGTACTGGGGACCTAGCCTAAAAGGCACATATCTGCTGTCTACTCAATGCACACACTAACTTGGCTTACAACAGCTTCATGCAATGTTACGCATCCTTGTGATAATGAACCTGCTACTTCTCTCAACACTGTTCTTTTTTGTGACCTCATGGAAATGTTACTCTCTCTATCAAATATAAACTCCTCCCTCCAGGCCCACACACATTATCAATATCATCATACACCCTGAATTACTCAAAAGCCTTGCATTATCTGCTGAATGTTGGTGGAGAACTCTGAAAACCAGCACACCAACCACCGATCATTCTAATGGCAAACATCACAAATTTACAACTTGAAAACTACTCAAATTTCAATTTATACCGTTGCTCTCTTTAGCAGGGGATATTGAACTTAACCTAAGCCCCCTTTTCAACTCTGTCCCATAAACCTGAGAATACCCCTTTCAAATTCCAAAAAGGGCTATCTGTCGCCCATATAAATATCCGTAGTCTGTTGCCCAAACTGGATGAACTAAGGGCATGGTATCTTTATGCCCAAAGCCATCATTCTCACAGAAACATGGCTAGCCCCTAAAACCCTCAATGCAAATATCACTATTCAGGGATACTCCATTTCTAGGAAAGATATGTCAAAGAGCGGAGGAGGGGTGTTATTTTATATTGAAGACACCTTACAATTTACTCTGCTAAAATGCCCCCCAAGCCCACCCACTTCTGAAATCCTAGTTTGCCCTCACTTGTCTAAGCCTGTGTTTCTTGTCTGCACCTACTGCCCCCCGCCCATCACAATCCCTGACTGATATCACCCAGTTTCTTGTCTCAATTGCCTCTCTGAATGAGAAGAGCGAGTTGTTAGTTCTTGGGGATTTCAACTAAAACTCACATCACACTAAAAAAACAACATCCAGGTAAAACTCAAGTCACTTAACCTAACTCAACTAATTTCCCAACCCACATGGACAAACCTGAAATCTCACAACCATTCCTTGCTAGACTGGATTCTCTCCTCAAGTCTCAGCAGAATCCAATCCTCTCGTATCCTACCTCAGGGGTGCGCAAAGTGGGGGGCGCGGCTGTTAGAGGCCCCGCGCTTCCCCAAAGGCATTTAAAATAAATGCCGGGGATCGCATAAGGCCTCTGTAACTTCTTCATTTACCTTGGTTTCAATGACGTGCCTCCATGGCAACTGGCATCAAATGACGCCACGGGTTCATGTGACGTCACGTTGCCATGACTCCCATTTAACATTTGGGTTGCACATGAATAGCCTGACTTCTAAAACCTATGCCAAACTAGGTGTTCTTTATTGGAATTAATCCTCCCTAAGCCCGCTGGTCAGAAAGCGCATAACATAGCAGTGGCTAATGCCAATGATAGACTATGAGGACATAATATATGGTACAGCACCCGAAACTCACCTTAGCAAACTAGACACCCTCAACAACTCAATTTGCTTCTTTGTGCTCCAATGTAACTACAATGTAACACACATCACTGCGAAATGCTCAAAGAAATAGATTGGTCATCACTTGAGTCTAGGCGCAAAGTTCACCTTTCCTGCCATGTCTTCAAATACTTTCTGGGCGAGCTACCCGTCTATCTGAACAAGCTTCCCACCCCAACCACACGCAGCACTTATCACCTGAGATCTGACTCCAAACGATTGTTCGCTGTCCCAAGGTTCAAAAAAGTATCCAGCCACTCCTCCTCATTACCGATCGCCTCACAACGGGAATGTAAGGATTGGGCTTCGATCCCACCCCCGTGACGTGTCCCGTGATGAGACGGGTGAGGCGCCTCATACTGACGTTGTGCACAGGCGCCGCTCTAACCATACCAGGATCGGGCTTAGACCCCGCCCCTGCGATGCACCCCTTGAAGCCACAGAGAACGTCCCTCGTGCTCAGGTGCACCGGCACTGCATTACCAGGGACTCGAGTGGGGTTAATTCTATCCACAATTATTCCACACCTGGTGTACACTCCGCCCCTGCTTACCAGTGGACAGAATACCTCTGAACACTCATTGTTCACAGACTTGTGCAGTCCTGCCATTGACTGCATGCCCTTTATATGCTAAGCCATCCCTGCTGCAAGTTGGCTGAGCATAACCATTGCTATTTGTGATGTAGTGCTTGCCTCAAGCACCCTGCTGCCTTTCCTTGCATTGTGTCTTGCTTTCTCGTAGTACCTTGGCCTCGGATTGTACCTGGACCTCTGCCTTCTCTGACCCTTGACCTCGGCTTGTATTTGGACTCCCACCTTCTCTACTCCTGGACCCCGGCTACGCACAACGACCATCCGACTTCTCCAATCCTGACCACGGTGAGCATCATGACCAACCTGACCTGACCCGGCTAAACGACTACCACTCTGCACTCCCGATGCGGTTACGCGGTTGTAGGTCGGTGTATACCAACATCCCCACCCCAGCCTTGCAGTCCCGTCCTGTTTGTGGTGAGCACCCGTTACAGTAGGCTCAGCCCCACAAACATGGACCCCGCTGAGGTGGGTCGAGTTTTGAGCGCACACGCCAACATGTTTGACAAACTGGAGAAATACCTGGCACAAAATGACCAACGTATGGAGCTACTCCAACGCTTGGTGCAAGCTATTACCGATCAGACCCAACATGACCCCTCTCACTCTGTCTCCTCAGCAGCACCTGTCCCAGTACCCATCACTGACCGCAGTTTCCGAACTACGACTACCTACTCTCAACCGCTATGGCGGTGACCCTCTTGGCTGTCGCGATTTTCTGAATGTCACGGTTGTGCTCGCCACAAACCTGGGTCGGACCGCGTGGCTGAGGTGGGGTTGTAAAAGCACCGACCTTAGACTGCGCAGGCTGATCCGGATTGCGCAGTTCGTAGTCGTGCGTAGCAGGGTCAGGACTGGAGAAGGCAGCATCATCAGTGGACAAGCCAGGGTCAGGACTGGAGACATCAGGGTAAACGTTGTTCAAGCAGGAGTTCGGCAACAGGTAGTCAGGAGTTCCCCGCTTCAGCTTATGAGCGCGGGAGTGGACTCTGCGCCTGCGGTGACCATGGCCCATGGTACTGGTCTCAGGAAGTGATAGGTAGACCGGAGTGGGCACACCGCCTAGCAGCAGTGGTAGATCAGTGCTTCAGCGCAAGAGTCCTGAGCGGGCTGGAGAATCCTCTGCTTCAGCGCAGGAACCAGGACACGGCCTCTGCAATAGAGAATGAGCAGCAGGCCCCAGGAACCAGGGAGCTGAAGACAACACTGGGGAAACCTCTGCTGCAGCACAGGAGACAGGAACAGACCGCTACGTGACACTAGCATCCGGTCTCAGGAAACAAGGAGCTGAAGTCAACAAGGAGAGTACTCCGCTTCAGCACAGGAGACAGGAACAGAACTCTGCGTGAACTAGGGAATAGAACTAGAGAGATTAGAATCACAACAGAGCCAAGCCATAGGGCTTGTGGCAGAACACTTGTGAAAACCAGGAAGGGTTATGCTCGGCAGAGGAGGATTGTGGGGATGCAGTACTTAAAGGCCAGCGGGCCAATCCCCGGAGGAGGGTGTGAAGGCACTGCTCCAATGAGTGAGTACAAGGCTAGGTTGCAGTGATAGCTTGCACAGCTGCAGTAGATACCAGAGGGAGTGTTCAAGGACTGCACAGGTCTGTGAGGCAAGGTAAGCAGTAAACTGAGGTGTGGATTCCTTACATTACCCCCACCCCCCCTTCACGTGAGACCTCTGGGCGAACATGACCACTCATAGAGTTGGGGAACCTGGAATTATTCCTGAACTGTATTGGGGGTAGAGTTGTGGTCCAGAGACTCATGGTCACTCCTTTGTGTACCCCCACCCCCCGGTGAGAACTGCGGCCAGACAGGCCCATCCATGGGTCTCGGGGACACTGAGTTGTTCCTAAAGTTTTTTAGGCGGAAAGGGGATCCGTAAACGAGCAGTTCCTTGGTGAGTACTGTTCTAGGATATGAGAGTGGTGGTAGAGACATCATTGGTACGTGGCTCGCCCCGCGAAATGGCTTGAAAATCCAAGGCTGTGAAGAACCAGAGGGTTCCGGAGCAGAAACGGCAGAAGAACCCCCACTGGGAGCCCAGTCTTTAGTAATGGGACCAGAATTTAGGATAAGGATAAGGAATTTGATAGTTGATCGAATATACCAGGGCGACCTTCGGGACAGACAAAGTCTTGGCTGACCTCTGCATGTAGGAATTTGAGAGGGACTTCTCCTCCAGAGGTCTCCCAGGTAGTGGTCAACGAGGGTATAGGGTGGGTGGGAGCATTTCCCGGTATTGGTATGGAAGGTGATAAGGCAAGCAGTAAACCAGACATAGAGACCGAAATCTTGGAATACGTACAGAGTATTTCCAACTCAGAGGAAATAACAGGGGCAACAGAAGGTTCCGAGGGGGGTTTCACAGAGTCAGAGAAGCAATCAGCAGTGGAGCTCCCAAATACTGGGGAACCCTCAGTGGGAGATAGTATTGTCTGGGGATTAGGAATAGGCTTTGGGGCTTTAATATCAGGAACTTGAGAATAAGGCAGAGCAAGGGTATCGGCGGGAGGGAAGCTAACATCAGAAGCTGAAGTCTGTACTTCAGTGACTGGGACCTGAGAGACAACAAGCGGCAAGTAGGAACTATGGAAACTCTTAATGGCAGACACCTTAGGAGCACAAGGAGTCTTATCCAAAACTGCAAGGGCCCTAACAACAGGGGTACTTGACATGACAAAAACATGAATAGGCGTGTTTACTAGTGCAAAAATTCTGATAACAGGACTCCTAGCCAGTGGTGAGGGTGTCTGGGTTTGACTAGTGAGAAAATCAGATATAGTGATAAGTAACTTAGAATTAATCACTGAGGTTCTAGGTTTGCTGGACATGTGTGAAAAAATACCCTTTAAGACAGGAGCTTTAATTTTTTCCCCGAGTAACCCAACGGTTGCTGGGGCATATTTAGACGCAGTGCTGAGGGACTGAGGTTTAGCAAGGGCAGGAAAACTAAATAGCTCAGATTTAAACACCAGGACTAAAAATATAGACAGGGTGGTCTCAGACTGTACTAAGGGCGTAACAGATATGCTGATCCATGGAGGGTTTGCAAAGGCAGAGAAATCAGGGGAACCAAAAGCAAGGACTTCCTATATAGGAGGAGATACTGAATCTGAAGGAAGGTTTTTACCTCTCAGAGTATCAGGACCGGCAAGGCAAATTTCAGAGAGAGGGGAAACTGTGTGCAGGCTTCTAGCTAGCACATATGAAAAAGCGTCACTTTTGAGTGAAAGCAGTGTGTCAGCAAACATTCCTGGGAACACAACATGAACCCCAGGAGGGGCATAATGACCACTGTACGCTTTTAACCCTAATCTTTGAGAAGGGGAGAACACAGACAGTACACGGGGGGTAATCATAACTGTACTGGTCTCTGAAGTGGGTATTTGGTAAGGAGTGTCTGGGAAACCAGAAATGACTGCAGATTCCACGACGTGGGGACTATGCACTGAAGCAGGGATCATCGCTCTCTGGGTGACAGACTGGTTCAGCGAAATACCCGGAAATGGGAACTCTGCGACCAAGCTTAGGGAAAAACTTGGTAACTGAATACATTTAACTGGAATCAGAACTTTAGCCGAAGTTTTAGGGGGCACGGCAGCTGAAACTTGAGCTGAAGCAGGGGTTTTATAGCAAAAACTAACTAAGGACTCAGCAACGTTGGGGAAGTCATTTAATGCAACCTCTGCTGTCGGACTTGGGGACACATTCTCTGAGGCTAGAACGGAGGCATTAAGTTGGAGGCAGCAAGAATTTACAGGGGTTAATGTAGATAGTACCTGAGAGTAAAAAATAGGGAGCTTTTCCTCTGTAATGGGAGACAAAAGGGATTTCTCTTCTGGAGCTAGGGACGTGACCTTGGCTGGCGAAGAACAGGGAGTTACCAAAGGAGGCTCATAGGGGTGCCCCACAGGGGTTAATACAGGAATGACCCTGGGAACAGAACTTAGAAATTCAAGCTTAGAACGTGGAAGTAGAAAGGATTCTTTCTCTGACGGGGAAAGCACGCAGGACTGCCTAGCAGGGGTTAACGCTGGAAAAACCTCAAGAGCTGGAATGGGAGATTCAGAGTTAGAAATAGAGGGAAAAAGGGACTTGTTCTCGGATACTAGAGCCTTAGTGTTGGCTAGAGAAATATACGTATACTCCAGGGGAACCTCACAGGACTGATCAGCAGGGGTTAACGTAGACATATCATTGGTGTCAGAGTACCCGGGCGTACAATCAGGGCTAGGGACCGTCGCAGCTTCTACGTTAGGGGGCAGTGATAGTGGGACAGTTTGGTCATTTCCTGGGGAGGGAGATACGTCCCCAGGTTTAGCGACAGGACTGGCAGCACAGGGGGACTGCCAAGCTTCATCGTAGCTGGCGAGGAGAGGGTCCTGTTCCTTTATGCAAATGTCCAAAGTCAGGGAAAGTACACAGAATGTGTTTTGTGCATGAGCCAACATGAAGAGAGGGTCCTGTTGTACTAGGTGAATGTCCAACGATAAGGCCAGGGCATAGAGTGCATTTTGGGCGTTGGCAAGTTTGATAGGATTCACATTATCCCAGGTTAAAGGGGAACCAGGGGAGTAAACACATGCGGCCAGAGACTGTTTTAAGTCCTTGAGGCAGTAAGCCTTACTAATGAGATCATTACGGCATCGGCGTTGCAAAGGGGTTAAACCTGCTAACATAAACGGATCTTCCATCCGAGGTAGTATTTCGCATAGATACTGGGACTGGTCTACAGGCCGGGACAGGATTTCAGACAGAAACTTACCAACCCTCACCACAGGGCGGTCCGAGTTTGTGGGGCCGAGCATACTGTCACGGTTGTGCTCGCCACAAACCTGGGTCGGACCGCGTGGCTGAGGTGGGGTTGTAAAAGCACCGACCTTAGACTGCGCAGGCTGATCCGGATTGCGCAGTTCGTAGTCGTGCGTAGCAGGGTCAGGACTGGAGAAGGCAGCATCGTCAGTGGACAAGCCAGGGTCAGGACTGGAGACATCAGGGTAAACGTTGTTCAAGCAGGAGTTCGGCAACAGGTAGTCAGGAGTTCCCCGCTTCAGCTTACGAGCGCGGGAGTGGACTCTGCGCCTGCGGCGACCATGGCCCATGGTACTGGTCTCAGGAAGTGATAGGTAGACTGGAGTGGGCACACTGCCTGGCAGCAGTGGTAGATCAGTGCTTCAGCGCAAGAGTCCTGAGCGGGCTGGAGAATCCTCCGCTTCCGCGCAGGAACCAGGACACGGCCTCTGCAATAGAGAATGAGCAGCAGGCCCCAGGAACCAGGGAGCTGAAGACAACACTGGGGAAACCTCTGCTTCAGCACAGGAGACAGGAACAGACCGCTGCGTGACACTAGCAGCCGGTCTCAGGAAACAAGGAGCTGAAGTCAACAAGGAGAGTACTCCGCTTCAGCACAGGAGACAGGAACAGAACTCTGCGTGAACTAGGGAATAGAACTAGAGAGATTAGAATCACAACAGAGCCAAGCCATAGGGCTTGTGGCAGAACACTTGTGAAAACCAGGAAGGGTTATGCTCGGCAGAGGAGGATTGTGGGGATGCAGTACTTAAAGGCCAGCGGGCCAATCCCTGGAGGAGGGTGTGAAGGCACTGCTCCAATGAGTGAGTACAAGGCTAGGTTGCAGTGATAGCTTGCACAGCTGCAGTAAATACCAGAGGGAGTGTTCAAGGACTGCACAGGTCTGTGAGGCAAGGTAAGCAGTAAACTGAGGTGTGGATTCCTTACACTGAACCAATGTTCTATTCAGTTTGAACCAATGCCATCCCGCTTTCTGTCCCAGCGCTCTAAGGTGGCATACATTTTATCCTTGCTGACCGACGACGCTTTGGCGTGGGCTTCACCCATCTGGGGGTAAAGGCCGGACCTCACCAGTGACATCGCATGCTTCACTAGGGAATTCCGCAGAGTATTCAACACCTGCGGATGTAAGGTAACTGCTGCCTCTTCTCTCTTGAATATCTCCCTAGGTAGCCACCCCGTGGCCCGGTACGCGGTCGAATTTCGGACCATAGCCGCCGAAACCAGCTGGAATGATGAGGCTTTGACATCTGCCTTCTGGCAAGGCTTGTCCAAAAATCTTAAGGATGAACTTGCGGCACCGGAGCGGCCCACAGAACTGGTGGAGCTCGTCGCCCTATGCATCTGGATGGATCAATGGCTACTGGAGAGGAGAACAGAGAGAATCCGGCGTAAATTCATACCCCTGAGCCCCCACAATATATATATGTATATGTGTCAAAAAGAGCTATTGAGCGTGGCAAATGTATAAAACAAGCGACAGAGAAACCCAATGCTACATCCAATATGACAAAAATACACAGTAAAATACAGTATATATTCTTATATATAAGGAGGAGCCACTAACCTCCAACAGCTGAGACAGCTGAAAATAAGTTGACAAACAACACACAGAACCCCAGCAAGCTCATTTAGGGGTTCCTAAAATTAGCTTGCTGGGGTTCTGTGTGTTGTTTGTTAACTTATTTTCAGCTGTCTCAGCTGTTGGAGGTTAGTGGCTCCTTCCCAGGGTTTTAAGCTCACCCGTCCCCACTTCCCAAGTCAGCAGGTCTTTTTCATTCTACTAGATATAGATCCAATGTTGGTCTTCCTCCCTCCTAATAGAGGTAAATGAGAATTGGGATCCTAATAGAGGTATATTAGTATTTTATCTGGTAGGGTTAGGGCCTATGAACTGGGTCTGCCTTGTCGTGGCTCACAGGCTTACAATGCTTTGGCCAAAGGGTTAAACTAAATGACCCTGTTTCATATAGAGAATATATAAGTATTTGACTGTGTATTTTTGTCATATTGGATGTAGCATTGGGCTTCTCTGTCGCTTGTTCCACCATTTTCACCAAGTTACATCTACGAGGAGACTTACAACCTGGTAAGAATTCGACAGAGAGATGAGTGGAAAACAGCTTTTAACACTCGGGATGGACATTATGAGTATCTGGTGATGCCTTTCGGACTTTGTAATGCCCCCGCAGTCTTCCAAGACTTTGTGAACAAAGTTTTTAGAGCTCTCCTTGACAAATACGTTATTGTCTATCTAGATCAGGGGTGAGCAAACTTTTTATGCCGAGCCCCCCTTTTTATCCATGAAATTTCTCGGGCCCCCCTGCCTGATGTAATCAAAATCCCATGAAAAAAAACCCTTTATTAAACGGTATACAATGTAAATACAAATATGTCTAAGGCCGCGCATATAGTGCCCGCGACGTCACCCGTCGCCGCTAGCGAAAGTTGTATTTCGCTTTGCGGCGGCGGCGTGGGCGACCAGGCCATTGATTGGTTCAGGGGCTGTCATATGAGGCGACAGCCCCTTAAAAATCAAATATTGCCAGCTTCAAAAAATCGCGTCGCCACGTCACGCTTACTATAAGCGCACGCGGCGGCGCCAATGCATTTGTTTTCGGGCGACGTTGCGTCGCCGGCACTATAAGCGCAGCCTAAATACTTACATACTTCAACAGCTCGCTCTTGCAAAATTAGGCTGCGTCCACGCTGCCGCTGAGAGCGGTGACATCACCAACTCTCCAAGCATGAGCACAGGGTGTCCTGCATAATTTTGCAAGCACGAGCGGGGAAGTGTTTACACTTTTTTTTATTATTTCTGTACATTCATAGTATGATTGATATATTGGCAGCCTACCCTCACACTTGAAGAGGATCGCAGCGAAGCAGGTTGCCAGCGGAGGAGAGCAGGACCACAGCGCTATTGTAGGCAGACACCGGAGGGAGGGGCGTTTGACATCACAGCGCTGGGGCGTGCTCCTCCGCGTACCTCCGAATCACGTGGCCCCACCTGCACTATTCTATTTGGCCGCCCGCGCGCGCACATCTTTTTCGCCTGCACAACCAGGTTTTGCTGCACGCGCCCCGCCTAAATAATCTTGCGCATGGGGCGTCCCCCCCTCAGTTTGTGCAACGCTGCATTCAATCACAACACCCACAACCAACACACACACTCAATCACAACACACACACACACAACACACACTCAAATCACAACCAACACAGCACACACTCAATCACTACACACACACAGTCACAACCAACACACACAACACTCAACCACAACACACACACACAGACAACCAACAGGCACAGCACACACACACACACACACACACACACACACACACACACACAACAGTCCATATATATACACACAAACACACACACACACACACACACATACATACATATATACACACACACATACACACAACACCCACTCAAATCACAACCAACACAGCACACACTCAATCACTACACACACACAGTCACAACCAACACTCACATAATCACCACCAACACACACAACACTCAATCCCAACACCCACACACACACACACAACAATCCATATATATATACACACAAACACACACACACACACACACACATATATATAGATAGATATACACACACACACACACACACACACACACACACACACTTTATATATACACACACACATACACATACATATATAGATACACACACACACACACACACACATATATACACACACACACATATACATACAAAACACACACACACATATACATATACACACACATTTCTACATATACACACACACACACACATATACACACATACATATACACACACATTTCTACATATATACACACACACACACACACACACACACACACACCTGGTGGGTAGGGGGAGAGAGTAACTAAACCTGCTCCGGTCCCCCCATGTGCTGCTGAAAACGGGCGGGTAAAAGACAGGAGGAGGAGAAGGGCTTGTCTGTGTGCAGGGAAGGCCCCGCAGCAAGGCCCCGCCCCCTCTGCAAGACACAGCAGAGAACTGGAAGCAGCCTCTGCAAGGAGCTTCTGGCCGCCGTGCCCAGCTCTGCCCGCCCCCAGGTTTCTCCACACGCAGCCTGCGCCCCCCCTACATAATCTTGCGCCCCCCCGAGGGGGCGCGCCCCCCAGTTTGCGCACCGCTGATCTAGATGACATACTGATCTTCTCCAAGACCGTACGGGAACATTCAGGACATGTTAAACAGGTCCTCCAACGATTAAGGGAGAATCACCTATTCGCCAAATTGGAGAAGTGCCAGTTCCATTAGTCCAAGACATCCTTTCTAGGATACATCATCTCCGACACTAGCCCCCCGTCTCAGTCTTGAGAAAGCGTTTGTACGCGAAACGCGTGCATGGACTACGGGTGCACGCGCAGGGTTTCTAAGTTTACAGCACGGAACAAGCTTGCAATATTTGTTGCTGGCACCAGCGTACGTGCTACCTAGCCATCCCTCTACACTAGTTTGATCGTCTAAGGGCGCAGACAGGGTCGCCCCGCTATATTAGATGTCGGTCTAAGGGCGCATTTAGGGTGTTTTAATCTATGCTGATCTTTTATTATCTACTGTGCTTGGTCATTATACTTACCGCACGCCCTCTGGTTTATCAATACCAGGACACCACAGCAGTATATATCGTTCTCTGCTCAGCAGGCTCTCAGCGGCGATAGAATCATCTACCACAACAGGTCACTCCAGGTCATCAGGGGTTTATTATACCGCTGCCATACCTATTCGCCAGCAACTTTGTTGATCTCTCTGTGACACGTGTACACTATCCACTACAGCAGTTTACATCCACATTGCTGTTATTCTAGGATTCGCTATTGCAGCCAGGTTTTACATCCACATTGCTGTTATTCTAGGATTCGCTATTGCAGCAGTAGTGATCTGAGGTCAATACGGCAGACTAATTCTGGCCACCTGTTTATTTGGCTGTATCTCAGCAAGCATATTCTGTCAGTGAATACTACCCACTGACAAGGAAGATACATTCGAAGAACCCCCTGGAAGAAGTCTACTAAGATGAAACGCGTTGGGACATCTTTCACTTACCCCACAGATTGCAAAGGACCTTTGAGAGTGTATTTGGAACACTGCTACCTCCTCCTATCTATATCCCCTAGTGTATGGCCATCGCTGGGGTTTATTGGGAGTTGGGATACAGTTGCTTTATTTAGCTCCATAGGTTACCCTATTGCCTTACTGTTTTTATGATATAAAGATTTTTTGCCCTTTTTTCCTGCGTCCTTTCCCCTTTTCTTTTTTTAGAACTAACCTTATTATTCCAGAATCATCTGTATAAGCTGGTTACTTTAAACAACCATAAGCCTATATAACGTTACAAAAGATTATCCTGCCAACGGTGACCCTGTACTACACTGTGGACCTTATCGTTGGAGACAATCTGCACTGCCGTAGAATCACCTGTATAAGCTGGTTACTTTAAACAACCACAAGCCTATATAACGTCACAAAAAATGTGAGTGCACACTTTGCTCTATTACTCCACTGATACCTATCTGTACAGTATCACACTACTTTTGGTTTATATCTGTTTCATTGAGAGTATCCTGCCAACGGTGACCCTGCACTACACTGCGGACCTTATCGTTGGAGACAATCTGCATTGCCGGAGGTATCCTGTCTACATACAACATCAGTGTGGTTAAACTCAGTAACCGAAATGCCTGTTTGACTTTATAAAATGTGAGTGCATTACCTTCTTTAATCCAACTATATCATACAGTATTACACTTTTGTGTGTTCTTTTTTCCCTTCTTCTGTATACTCTGATGAGATTGTGCGCATTTGGAACCCCCTTTTTCCTCAACGACTCAAGTGGTTTAGAACGGACCCATTTGCCATCCGGTGCGGCATCCATCAAAGAGATCTTTTATTCTGGACTGTACCGTATCCTTTATCTTCACAGTTTTTGCGCTTGTTTCTTTCCCCTTTTTTTACCCACTGACAAGGAAGATACATTCGATATTCATCAGTTTTATGCTAGTATATATTGAGAGTGTCTACTCGTAAGTGCTACAAGACACGCGCCTTGACTATTGGCAGTATTATATCGTTTATTGCTGCCCTATTTAATAGGCAGCCTCTACTGCTAGTGTTTGGGAAGAAGGCTTGCGGAGTCTCCAGCTGGCTTCCATATTCTACACAGTGCTCATTGTTAATTACCCAATCTAGCGGAGTCAATTCCACATGTTACATAGTGTCTCTTACTCAGCTATGCTTACACATTTCTATGCCGGCTATTTACACATTGCTGATATCGAAAAAACGGTAAACAGTTATATACTGGGTCTCAACTGTGGGGTTCACAGCCACAATATTTAGGGACATACCCTAGCTTTTATACACTCGGCAACTACTGTTTGTCAGTATAGGACACATCACCTGTTTATAGCAGGCATCTTATCTTATTAAGACACTATTGCTTTACCCCCAGCGAGTGGATACTGACTGTGACACTGTGCTACCACATAGCACACATTGTAGCATCTGGATTCTATGTTGACAGTATATCTGTCCCCTGCATGATCACTGTATCAGCACGATTTACCTACCCTATGGTTTTGTTCTTATTATAGGACAGTGGATCTAAACTGCACACTGCTATACTGCAGATTATCTGTTCTACGGTTTAGCAGGTGATAGATTGTAAAACAAAGAAAAACCTGGCGCCAAATTGTCAGTGGAATGTCCTGAACTCCTCAAGGGATCCGCACACTTGCTTGACAGACCATGCAAAGAAAAAAACACAAACAAACAAAAATCATAGCGCAACACAGTAGGGTGAGCAGTACTGCACTAATATACACAAAACAATTAAGAGTCCTAGCGACAATTTAAAAAACTATTTATTAAAAAGAACTATGCCAAGACAGGCAATGGCAAATACAAAGAACCGCAGGTCATCTGGGACACAAAAATTGGAGCCCTACTTACAGACAGCAAGGCTTAAACTCGCATTGGAAGGAACAAGTCCTATACGCAGATGGTCTCCCTGCCGGGTGATGTCTCTGCTCCTTTGCGGCTCAAACTCCAGTCAGTCCCTGCGATGGTAACCGGAACAGCTCCGGCCGTGGAGGCTGGGTCCACAGCGCTGCACCGCGTGTAGACTCACGCGTCACTTCCTCCTCCGGAGCAACGGGAAGTCTCTGCGCGCCCGCGCGCGATAGTACCCGTGTCCTTAAAGGGACAGCTGGCAGGCTGAAGGGAAAGCCGGGCGCCAATGCCAAATAACCATATGCGTCCAAAAGCCAGTCAAACAGTGGCTATGCCACTAGCCCTACGTGTTTCGTAGATGTCACTCTACTCCGGCCGGAGCTGTTCCGGTTACCATCGCAGGGACTGACTGGAGTTTGAGCCGCAAAGGAGCAGAGACATCACCCGGCAGGGAGACCATCTGCATATAGGACTTGTTCCTTCCAATGCGAGTTTAAGCCTTGCTGTCTGTAAGTAGGGCTCCAATTTTTGTGTCCCAGATGACCTGCGGTTCTTTGTATTTGCCATTGCCTGTCTTGGCATAGTTCTTTTTAATAAATAGTTTTTTAAATTGTCGCTAGGACTCTTAATTGTTTTGTGTATATTAGTGCAGTACTGCTCACCCTACAGTGTTGCGCTATGATTTTTGTTTGTTTGTGTTTTTTTCTTTGCATGGTCTGTCGAGCAAGTGTGCGGATCCCTTGAGGAGTTCAGGACATTCCACTGACAATTTGGCGCCAGGTTTTTCTTTGTTTTGTGTTATTCTGTTAGTACTGGCAGTATCACCGGGCAGCCAACCTTTATTAGAAGTTATTTTTAATATCACACTGTGTTTTACACTTTAGCGCTAGTTCACAATTTTTTTGTTCACCAGGTGATAGATTGTGTATTGATCTATCATTCTCATTTTGGATCCTGGACACTCAACCAGTGTTTACACAACAGGATCAATATGTTGTTTAATCATCATTTTAACCACCTATATTTTAAATTGGATTTCAATAAAGATATTTTATTTTACATTCATCATATCATCCAGGTGATGTAAGAGTCCCCTAACTAGGTTACTTTCTCTGTTTAGTGTACCTTGCCATGGACCCAGCCAAAGTGTAGGCGGTTGTGGATTGGCCTCGTCCCACGACTCTTAAAGCCGTACAACTGTTCTTAGGCTTCGCCAATTACTATCGGAGGATCATCCAAAATTTCATCTGTTGTAGTACCAATTACGACGTTGACACAAAAAGGAGCCAATACAGCACTGTGGTCCCCTGCAGCTATTCAGGCATTCGAAAGGGTGTAAACGGCCTTCATATCAGCTCCCGTGCTCGTGCATCATGACCCAGGATTGCCCTTCACTCTCGAGGTAGACGCATCTGATATCGGGGCCGGAGCAGTATTGTCCCAAAGGAAGACTTCTCAGGACAGACTACACCCTTGTGCTTTTTTTTCCAAGAAATTCTCGTCCGCCGAACAAAATTACAATGTAGGCAATCCTGAACTCCTGGCGATCAAGATGGCCTTAGAGGAATGGAGGCATTTACTCGGGGGCACTGAGAATCCGGTTACCATACTGACGGATCACAAGAACCTCTTATACATCGAAGGTGCTCGTCGCTTGGGGCCACGACAAGCGCGATGGTCACTATTTTTTTCCCGCTTTAATTTCACTATTTTATATCTACCAGGCTCAAAAAATGTAAAGCCCTCTCCCAGCAATTTCTGGTAGAAGACAAGGAGGAGGACCAAGAGGCGACCATACTTCCCCAAGCATGTACAGTATACTCTCAGCTAATACATTTGACTCTTTAGATGACATCACGCAAGCTCAGTCTGATATTCCGGAGGGTTTCAAAGTGCCAGAAGGACGCCTATTCACAGCACCAAGATTTCGAAGAAAGGTACTGGAATGGGGTAATTCGTCTAAAAGCACCGGTCATCCAGGTTCTAGGAGAATAATTTATCTTCTGGAACAGACCTTCTGGTGGCCAGGGATGCGTAAGGACATAAAATAATTTGTCAACACATGTTCTACTTGTGCCCAAAATAAGACCCCCCTGTAACAGGCCATTAGACTTGCTTCAACCTCTCCCGATTCCAGAACGCCCATGGACTCATCTCTCCATGGACTTCATCGTGGAGCTACCGGTATCCAAAGGGAGGAATACCATTCTGGTAGTGGTCAACCGCTTCTCTAAACAGGCCCACTTCATTCCCCTTAAGGGTCTATGTAATGCCCTCAAACTATCTGAGGTATTCGTCAAAGAAGTGTTTCGCCTTCCTGGAGTACCCCAAGTCATTGTGTCAGATCGAGGCTCTCAATTTATTTCTAGCTTTTGGCTGGATTTTTTCCAACAACTAGGGATCTCTCTCTATTTTTCTGCCGGCTACCATCCTCAGACTAATGGTCAGACAGAGCGGACTAACCAATCCCTTGAGCAATTCATCCATTGCTTCATCTCTTCTGCCCAGGACAACTGGACAGATCTCCTGCCGTGGGCTGAGTTATCTCACAACAACCTACGCAATGAGTCGAAACAGGACTCACCCTTCTTCACCAACTATGGCTTTCATCCCTCAGCTCGCCCTACTACAGGTGCCAGATCCAGGGTGCCAGAATCGGATAACAGGGTTCTGCAACTTCAAATGTCCTGGGGAAGGATTCAGGAAAATCTCAAAAAAAGCAGTATTCTTGCAGAAGAAACAGGCAGATCAGCCGCGTCGTGACACACCAACTTACAACCTAGGCCAAAAGGTATGGCTATCCACAAGAAATATCCAACTGAAGGTACCCACCGCAAATTGGCACCAAGGTATATTGGCCCATTCCGCGTCATCGAAATAATCTATCTGGTGTCCTACCACCTACGGTTGCCAGCATCCATGAGGATTCCTTCAATCTTCCACACATCTCTACTCAAACCCTTTATGCAGAGCTCCCAGTCTCTTGCTCCGGTATCCCCCCCCTCAACCTCTCCTAGTGGAAGGACAACACGAATTTGAAGTCCAGTCCATTCTGGATTCCAGAATAACCAGAGGGAAGCTCCAATACCTGGTCCATTGGAGGGGCTCCGGTCCTGAGGTGCGCTCTTGGATTCCCCGGGACCAACTACATGCTCTTAGGCTCGTTCAGGCCTATCACCAGAGGTTTCCCTCCAAGCCATCCCTGGGACGCCCGGAGGTCGCCTCTGAAAGGGGGGGTGTACTGTAAGGATTTAGCTTTGGTCCCGCCCAGTGACACGACGGATGACGTGCCTCATACTGACGTTGCGCACAGGCGCCGCGCTACCCCTATCAGGATCGGGCCGTGCCCCCGCGATGCGCCCCTTGACACCACAAAGAATGTCCCTCGCGCTCAGGTGACTACGCACCGGTGCCGCATTACCAGGGACACGCATGTGGTTAATTATTTTCACAATTACTCCACACCTGCAGTACACTCCGCCCCTGCTTACCAGAGGACAGAATACCTCTCAACACTCATTGCTCACAGACTTGTGCAGCCCTGCCACTGGCTGATTGTCCTATATATGCTCAGCCATCCCAGCTGCAAGTTGGCTGAGCATAACCATTGCTATTTGTGACGTAGTGCTTGACTCAAGCACCCTGCTGCCTTTCCTTGCCTTGTGCATTCTGTCTTGCATTCTCGTAGTACCCTGACCTCGGATTGTACCTGGACCTCTGCCTTCTCTGACCCTTGACCTCGGCTTGTATTTGGATTACCACCTTCTCTACTCCTGGACCACGGCTACGCACAACGAACATCTGACTTCTCCAATCCCTGACCACAGCGAGTATCACGATCAACCTGACCTATCCTACCCTGACCCGGCTAAACAACTACCACTGTGCACTCCGGACGCGGTTTACGCGGTTGCAGGTCAGTGTATACCAACATCCCCACCTCAGCCTCGCGGTCTCGCCCTGTTTGTGATGAGCACACGTTACATGGAACAATCTACCGGAGACTCTCAAAACCGCCACCAGTCCAAGTTCTTCCAAAACTAAAGCTGTCTCACATTTTAATCTGGTCTGTAACGGTGTCATACGCCGAAAAGATCAAATATGTTAAACTGTTCATGCAATGTCTTTATTCATAATGTATAACCCTGTTCACTTAATGTAACTATGTATTTGTAACCATGTATCTGTCATCACAACTCTGTGTAGGCAAAAGTAGAGAAGAGAAAGCATCCCTCTAAATGCACTCAGAGCTTTCAATACTGAAATGATAGTAGCATTAAAATAAATTATTCAAAAATGTTTAAATATAAAATTAAGTATAAATATTGGCATCCGTACAATCTACTGATACCACTAACCGACATCTAGGTACTATTTGTGTACCTCCTGAGATTGACTACTCAATCCTTTCTGATGGTCTATATCAGTATACTTAACACTTACATCTACTGTGGTGTTACCGAGCATTAGCAGAAATACTTGTATTTATACTGTAAAGCAGTAGTCGTAACCCCGTGATCACTTTTTTAACCAATATCACATGACTCACGCTAAACACCAGGGACACTTAGCCATCTATCAAAGAGTCTGCCTGGTGATATAGTACATACTGCAATATATCGACAGTGCCATGTGTGAGCTCCTTTATACCATAGCATTATTAAGTTCTCCACACTCTTGAGTTGATACATTGGTCCTATACTGTCACGCTGTGCTGCCCGCAGACCAGACCTACCCCCAGTACTGAGGTGGGAAGTGAGTAGATCACACACCCGCAGTAGTGAGGACGAGCCCGGAGTGTTGATTGATAGCGTGGCCAAGGTCGAGGGCACAAGGGTTTAGCCGTAGTACTTGCCAGATCCAGGCGTAGAGAATGTAGCGTAGTGATGTCCGAAGCGGAGGGTCGAGGGCAGGAGAGATCCGAGTCATAGAGGTCCGTGAGCCGTGTCTGAGGGTCCGAGAGGTAAGCGAGGTCGAGGAGCCAGAGAACGTACGAAGACAAGCCGGTTCGGTAACGAGATCTGAAATGCAAGAGGGAGCTGGGAATAGGATCCAAACAGCACGAGTCAAACAAAACTATGCAGAGCGAGGTTGCACAGGAGCTACAGGGATAATAAAGCGTGGTGGACCAATCAGAGGAGGAGGCAGGGCTGAGGTGAGCTGAGGAGCCTCTTGTGATAGGACAGGGGATGATGGGCTGTGTTGCTGCAGCTGAATGGCTGGGGGTGTGAGCCTGGATCCAGAGTTGGCCGGTGGGCAGGGCCAGCCACCGGGTGCAGTGCATAAATTAACTTGAGCGGCGCGCGATTTGTAAGCGGATCGAACGTGTGCTCAGTGGTAGTGACGGCGGCGTGAGAGAGCCACGGGGAACGGAGGGGCGGTGCGTGGAGGTGCCGCCATCTGTGGTGAGAAGCCGAAGCTGAGGTACCAGTGGCTGGTCGGGCAGCGCCGAGGGCGGCGTGTGCCCTGATTCCTCACATATACACTATAATATACACCGCAATGATTTTCGCTAATAAATAGTTACCTGGAATATTGCAGATACTACTGCATTAATACTAAGGTCCAGACATATGTCACCATATATCCTAGTTGTTCAACCACCAGCAAGTCATATGAGTTAGTTGTGGTTCAAGATTAAGAGGTCCATGCACCATAGATACTTGACCTCATACCACACTAACAGAAAACAGTAATATTTTCTACCGACTATCTGAAATTAATGGGTTTTCTCCTTCCACACACTCATTCGTAATTTAGTGGTCACTAGTCTGCTATGTATATATATGTGCAGATTATCTATAGGTACCTATGTTATGTATGACTGGCCAGACATTCACCAATCTTTATACTTAATTTTATATTTATAAGTTTTGGAATCAAGTATTTTAATACTACTATCATTTAATTATTGAAAGCTCTGAGTGCATTCATTGGGATCCTGTCCCTTCTCTACTACTTTTGTCAATATAAGCATATCCCTGTTGCACCTGACCTTACTACAATTTCTAGTTCATATTAACCGCTGATGTCCCCATATTTACTAATCATAACTCTGTGCCCAGGATATAATTGAAAAGGAGAGGTAACTCTCAATGTATTACTTCCTGGTAAAACATTTTATAAATAAATAAATCCGGCAATAACTGTGACATTGGGATCGGTTGCTTGCTGACATTATAAGAAATTAATTTGTGTGCTGAAACTATCAAGTTGCATGAGCTTTCACTTTATGGAGTATACACATGACGCTGTTACAGTGTCTTTCCTAATTGATGTGAATTCATTTGAGCCGCCTGGAATAAAATGAAAATGTTGACATTGCCTATTGAAAAGTGGAGTTATATGTTTAACCCCAATTTCATCACTTTAAAAAATAAATGCAAAAAAATAGTTCTTAATTACATTAAAGGAAATAATGCTGTGAATGTTAATCTACATTATACAAGTATGAAGACATTATTAATATAGTTAGAGCTACTGCAAAAGGGAACTGCAACTCTCTGCAAAGCAATACATTTACATATAGTTACATAGTGGATGAGGTGGAAAAAAGACATATGTCCATCGAGTTCATTTAACCAAAGTAAAACATTAATTAATGATGCTACATGAAAGTCTTGCATTTAGGAGAAGCCTATAACTTAAGTCTTACATTTATCCAGTTTTCTATGGCCAAGTGAAGTGCTGTTAAGGCTGAGTTCAGGGTGCCAGAGACAGGAGTTGGAGGGCGCGCGCTGGTCCTTGCGGCAGTCTGCTGGGCGATGTGTGCACATCATCCCCAGCAGACCTTTTCAAGCTTTCAAGAGGCAGAGCTATGGACGTGAGGTTAGGAATCAGTGTTGCACTGTTGAAATCATTTTCAAGAATGATTTCATTGGCTGCCGAAGTACCAGTGACGCTGCTGCAGCTTCAAAAAACAACTTGAGGCCTCGTTCAGGGTGCTGGCTTCGGAGGGAGGGAGGGCGTGCTTACGTGCGCGTCGGACGTCCGAAACAATGTATGTAAAGTGAATTGCGGTTGTCAGGGTAGCAGCTGCCCTGTCTCTGAAGTACGGAGTTGATGCTAGCTACAATGAACAACCCAAGTTGTTTAGGCCTCATTCGGGGTGCCGGCTTCGAGAGGTGGCGTGAGCGCGTCCGCGAGAGCGCGCGTCAGTTTGCTGGGCGATGTCCGTTCATCCCCAGCAGACAGTCGCAAGCGTTGAGCAGGCGGGTCTTTCCTGACCTCACATCCGACATGACCTCACATGCTCATCCTCCCGATCAGAGTGGAAAAAAGATGGCGCTGTCCAGGGAACAAGCATTTTGTTTGTTTATGTGCATGGAAAGTAACCTACTTAAAGCGGCTGTTCTAGGTAGGAAACGGATGAACAGGCACCCCATAAATAGAACTCGAGTCAAAGATGGTGAATTTGCGACATTATACAATAAATTGCGCATGCATAAACAGAAATTTTTTGAATATATGCGCATGTCCCCTGCATCATTTGATTATATTTTGGACAAAATAAAAGATCCAATAAACCCTGTGCAGACCAATTTTGATGAGCCGATACGCGCAGAAGAAAGGCTGATGGTAACTTTAAGATTTGTAGCATTTCTGTTTGTTTTTTAAATGTAAGTATATGTAATGTTATAACTATGTTTATATTAATATTATAATATATATTGTAATGTGACATACCATACGAATAAATATGAGGTTCACAGTGTAATTTATTAAGAAATATATTTTTTGAAAACCATTTTAACTCCTAAATAAATACTTTCAAGGTAAACATGTGCTTTTCAAACCACCATTCGGCGTACGCCACAGGGGTGAAAGATCACGCAAAGACACACATTGTGTGTGCGTCATTATACGTGTGATGAAGGGGAGAGACAGTCTGTCTATACGTGTATCTGTGTCTGTCCATCTATACGTGTCTGTCTGTTTATACGTGTATCTGTGCCTGTCTGTCTATACGTGTATCTGTGTCTGTCCATCTATACGTGTGTCTGTCTGTCCATACGTGTATCTGTGCCTGTCCGTCTATACGTGTGTCTGTCCGCCTGTCTGTGTATCTGTGTCTTTTCAGTCGACATTAATTTGTATGTGTTTGTCAATAGGTGTGTGCCAATTTGTGTGTTTTATATAACAAAATAACAAATAAAATAAATAACATTAAATAACAAATAATTATATATATTTTGATCTAAACTATATTTCCAATTCTCCAATATATAAAAGTGAATGTAAATGGAGATTATAGATAAAATTTGAAAACAAGATCCAGTGGAAACTGCTTCTCTATCATGACCAATGACTGAAATAACATAAATGACAGAAAAAACTTTATTAGGTACAAGGAGACATTGGAGGGGATACAGACAGCCGCTTAGGGATCGGTGTTGCTGTCTCGAAATCATTCTCAAGAATGATTTGATTGGCTGCCGCAGCTTCAAAAAACTACTTGGGTTGTTATTGAAACTGTAGCCAGCGTCAACTCCGTACTTCGGAGACAGGGCAGCTGCTACCCTGACAACCGCAATTCACTTTCAATACATTGTTTCGGACGTCCGCGCGCACATAAGCACGCCCTCCCTCCCTCCCTCCCTCCGAAGCCTGCAGCCTGAACGAGGCCTAATAAAGAGCACTTTGTGTATGACTAAACTGTATCACTAATACGTATTGCACAATATCAGCCTCCCATTTATTGAATAGCACAGACAAAAATATATATTTTTCTCGTGACCAAAGAAAAAGGCAAACACAGCAGGTGCAGGTGCGCTGTGAGTTGCTTTTGCATATGATCTTGCAGACAAGGAAGCCGCTTCCCTAAGAGATGACGTCACAGTCCTGGAGCCCGATCCTGCAGGACCGTTCAAAATGGAGGAGCTCATGGCACAGACAATCCCAATTTCTAAGACAACATATGAAGGTAAAAATAACGTGAAGTTTATTCTTTAGTCTTTTAGATAAGCGATAGGGAAACACATCATAATGGTTACCTTCCTATTTAATATATCAAGTGGCATATCACTAGTTACACAGAATGTAATATCACAGCATGCTACTTTTCGGGAACTGCCATAGCATTTGCGGTAGTAATAATATACTTTGGCCCGTAGATGGTGTGGTAGATCCAGAAACTACATTATTGTGGGCAAAACTGCTGTAGATTTTATGACAGCAGATAAAGGTTTGTTTTTGGTATCATAAAGGTGCAATCCAGCCTCTGCATGATTTGCCACGTGTTGGGCTCCCCAAACTCAGAGCTCAGTGCTGCAGCGGTATGGAATGATGATGCTATTCCAGGAGGGCAGGGAAGATGTGGGTGGGTGTGCTGTACATACAAAATCAGTAACATACATACATTTCCATCATGTCAAAATGTATAAACCCATGGGGAGCTGCAGCATCACCCGCACCTCTACACCCCTAGTTCCAGCCCACATGTGCTGTCTCTCTCAGCTGCCATTTTCCCAAGGAAGCAGAAATCTGAGGCAGATTCCAGACTCCAGTTTTAGTTATTTGTTCTAATAATTATGCGCCCTATAAGTTGAAGGGTTCTTGATGTTGACCTAGCAACAGTCGACTACTGAACGGAGGAAAGCAGCTAGAGCCTGAGGGAAAGAAAGAGCTAAAGAGAATAAATGTGACAAATAGAACTTAATGAAAGACATCAAGTTTTATGGTGTAAGAATAAGGACACAATAAAATACAAAGTAGCAGATAATGAGTAGTGTGGGGGAAGAACCTATTAAAAAGTAGAAATTAAATGAAGTACAATTGACAATAACAGGAAAATATGAAAGCAGCTAGATAGCAGACACATACATATAGACACATAAAATCATACATAAAGATACATAAATAACGACACACAAACAGATACGTACATAAAGACAAATATATATACATAGGCAAACAAAGATATACAGTATGCAAAGAAACACACAGTCACATATTCAAAGACACACAAACACAGACACATATATAAAGATGTGTAACGGGTATTCCACCCCACCCAATCGCATATATAGTGTGGGTGAGTAGAACATGCAGTGTTACCGGTGTGGTGCATTACCTGTTGGCTCGCAGGAGGGCTGAGCTTCCGCCACGGGGAACCTGGGGCAATTATACTAGGGGTAACCACTTACTCAATAGGTGCAGCGCCTCCACCTGCGATGGCTCCCACCAGAGGGGGAAGTGAATCCTCGCAGGACAAACACAATGATTACATACACAATGGGGTATAATAACTAAGGACTTTACTAACATGTAATACGACACATCACATTCATAATATAACCTGTGTCCCTCTCAGGAGGAGACACTAACCATGACGTCTCGCAGGACGATTTCCCAACACTAGGTGATCCCACCCAGTGTCCAAAAAACCCCACCCAATGTCCCGCACTCTTGCAGAGAATCAATGGGTGACTGCGCAGTCACTATTAAGCTAAGGGCCCGGTGGTGCACTTAGAACTGTAGATACCTGCCGAGCACTCCGGTGCTCGGGTCAGCAACGCTTCACAAAGGGTCAGACGCGTGATGAATCCGTCTGATCCTATCCTGGCGATATTCTCTGTGACCCTCAACGTGGGTCCGAACTCCGTCACTGGAACCGCAGCATCCGCTGAGTCCCTTTCTAACGATACAGCAACGTGACACACCCTGCACTACAGGCCGTCCCTATAGCACAGCATCCTTAAGTGGCTTAAGGGTCACTCTCCTAGGGCCTTCGGGGTTGCCTATCCTATATAGGTAGGTCTTGTACCCACCCTACTCATAATACGGGCCCTGGGCCATGGATCCCCGGACTGGTTACCGCTATGAACCCCCCCCCAGTTGCCTCGTACTACGCGCAACGCCGCCCTGGGCTATGGCTCCCCGGATTGGTTACCGCTATGAAACCCCCCCAGTGGCCTCGCCACTCGCAACACGGACCCTGGGCTATGGCTCCCCGGACTGGTTACCGCTATGAACCCCCCAGCTGTCTCGTGCCACTAATTCACAACAGGACCCTGGGCTATGGCTCCCCGGATTGGTTACCGCTATGAAACCCCCCCAGCTGTCCCTATCTTCCCTTCTGTTCCCCAGTTGCTAACTAAAGTAAGTGACAGGTTCCCTATCCTGAGGGCTATCCCTGGCAACACTCACACTACTGGGGGACTCAGGGCCATCTTGGGCCAAGGGGGTGCTGGCCTAGTACAGGGAGTCCCTCGCTCCTGTACCCTACCTCCTTCCCTTGACTGCTCCTTCCTCTGACTCACAACGTAGCTGCAAGCCCGCCAAATGTATCCACTTGCTCTCCTGGCAGTCCTGCAGCCCTATTGGCTCCTATGAGGCACCTGGTGCCTGTCTCCCTATGCCTCCTGGGAATTGTAGTCCCAAGGCCCTTACTGTAACATTGGGGCCGCGTGCGCGCCTTCCCTGTGCTTACACTAACCCCTAATGGCCGCCGCAATCTCTCCCTACCTCTCGCGCTACTCTCCTGGCTGGCTCCTACACTCGCGCGATCTTCTGCGCATGCGCGACTATCTCGGGCCGCCGGGGACTCTCTGCGCATGCGCGAACCGGCGCAACATGGCGGCGCCCTGTGCAAGAGCCGCCGGAGATCTCCTGCACTCCGGCGAGCTCCCTCCTCGGCCCCCACCCTCCTGAATGGCCGTCGGGTCTGCCGCTTGCCGCTGGCAGTACCCGACAGAGTCCGTGACCACGGAGGCGCCCGGGGGGGTCGCAGGGGGAAAAAGATGACCTGGCTACAGATGCATAAAGACACATACATAAACAGGCACATACATAAACAGCCCTAAGAAGAGAAGACAAGTTAATACAACTATGGCCTCGTTCAGAGTGCCAGATTCGCGTGCGCACGTCCGAAACAAAGTGTTTAAAGTCAATAGCGGTTGTCAGGGTAGCAGCTACCCTCGTCTCCGAAGTACGGAGTTGACGCTGCTACACTTTGCATAAACAACTCAAGTTGTTTTTTCAAGCTGCAGCAGCGTCACTGGTACTTCGTTAGCCAATCAAATCATTCTTGAAAATGATTTGAACAGAGCAACACCCATCCCTAAGCTCAGGTCTGTAGACCCGCCTCCACAACACTAGCAAAGGTCTGCTGGGGATGATGTGCACACATCGCCCAGCAGACGGACGCGCGCACACGCAGACGCACACCCTCCTCCTGTCTCTGCCACCCTGAACGAGGCCTAAGGCCTCGGCCATGTTACTTGCTTACCGCAAGGCCAGGGAAAGCACCCGCTTTCCCTGAGCCTCAGCGAGCAAGCAGGGAGCATGGGCTCAGCCTAAGGCTGCGTCCTCTGTGCCGCTGACCGCACTCATGCTTGAGAGTGGTGACATCATCAACTCTCCAAGCATGAGCAGCTGTCTTGCATATTTTTTTTACGAGCGGGCCGGGAGGGGGCCATTGTCGGGGGCGTGGCTGAGCAGTGATTGGCGCGGATTGGTTGAGGTCACGTGACCTCTCAGCACGCCTGAAAGACAAATTAATCTGTCTCAGCAAGCGCCTAGAGCTCGCAAGTGTACAGGCACGGGCTGCATGGCTGGGCACCTTCCCATTCATTGTGCAGCGGCACAGAGGACGCAGCTCTAGGCCGCGCTTATAGTTACATAGTAGATGAGGTTGAAAAAAGATGTACGTCCATCAAGTTCAACCTATGCTAAATTTAGACAACAGATACTTTATCCTATATCTATACTTACTTATTGATCCTGAGGAAGGCAAACAAAAAACCCCAGATATCCAATGATATCTCAAAAGGGGAAAATAAATTCCTTCCCGACTCTAGGAATTGGCAATTGGATTAATCACTGGATCAACATTCTTCCCATGTTTACTTATTTGGTATATCCCTGTATACCTTTCCTTTCTAAAAAGATATCCAACCTTTTTTTGATCACATCTATTGTATCTGCCATCGCAGTCTCCATGAGTAATAAATTCCACATTTTAACTGCCCTTCTGTTGCTGGGGAAATCTCCTTTCCTCCAACCTAAAGGGATAGTCGTTGCTATGGCGACGCGATGGCATGACATCATCCGTCGCCGTTGTAGCAGTGATTTTTGCTTATAGTGTTAGAGACAAGAGACGCGACCGGGGGGCGTGGCCGTGAGCGGTTCGCTCTCATTGGCTGAACCGCTCACGTGGCCATTGACGTCACGCTGCGGTTGCTGAAAAATCAAATTTCATTGACTTCCAGCGATCGCAACCAGGCTGTCGCAGCGTCGTGCCGACGCTCCTACTATAGGCGGACTATAAGCGCGGCCTTAGGTTGCAAGTACATCCGTACATACAAATCACTTGAGTAATTACAGTATACCGCTATGTAGCATATATAAAGACAAATCACATTGAACTACAACCCGTATTTCCACATTAAGGCTGCGCTTATAGTGCCCGGCGCCGCAGCTCCAAAACAAATCCATTGAATCCGTTGCATGCGGTTATAGTAAGCGCAACTACGATGGAGCGACCAAAAATTTGAAAGCCAGTGAAATTTGATTTTTTAGACAGTCGCCACATGTGACTGTCTCTAAACCAATCACAGAGCGCTGCACTCCTCCTTGGCGACGTCACTGGCCGTGTCGCCAGCGACGTCGCTTAAAACTACAGTTTAACTTTCACCAGTGGCGACGGGTGATGTCATCGGTCGCGTCGCCAGCACTATAAACGCGGCCTAAGTGTGGATTCAGTGCCATGTGTTATATGGTAAGCTCACCCAGTACAAAAAAAAACCCCACTTCCTTTGTTTTATAATTTACTAAACTGCTGTTGAGCTAGGAACAAAAAAGTTAGAAACAAAAAACAATATCAACGCACGTCCACAATGACATTTGATCATTAGCCCTTTCTTATTACATATGCTGCATACAAGTCTGCAAATTTGTAATTATTTTTGTACATACATACATATTTCATTTAAATAAGTGTTTTATTAAGCTATTTGGCCAAAGTATAAGTTTGCCCACCCCAATTTTTGTGATTGTGGATATGCGCATTAGGAATGGTATGGTTAATCTTGCTTTCCCATTGGAGCTAAAATAGATTGATGATTTCACATTTATATTGTTTCTTTAAGTACATGCCTGTTTTAACGGTTGGAACTTATATTTAAGCAAATGGCTATATGTGTTTGTTTGGCCCAAGTGTATAAAAGTCTCCCGGCTAAATCAATAAAGGTGCATAAAACATCACAATTATCAAAAAAATACATTGAATTTTTAAACTTTCATAAATCTGATTATGTTTGTTTACACCAGATTTGCAGCTGGAAGACTTTGATAGGTGACCCTTTATGACTTTTAAAAATGAATTACATTTATGAGATAATAGATATAGGAATTATTATATGAGATATTGCAAGTCAGTTTGGGAAAATTAACTGCTCAGCTTTATTTCTTGTGGCAAGCACTAATGTATTCCTTGTGTTATCTCTCATTAGATTAGTTTTATACAAACTGCAACAATGAACTGGTAATATTAGGACTGATTCTTGCCACTTGTTACGGTTTCAAAATGTGTGTTTACAGTAGTTCTTAGCCCCATATTATGGCATTATTCCCAGTATTTCTGTTGTGGTATAAGTACTATACATATCACTTATTTGTAAGAGGCTAGTTTATCGTTGCTACTCCTATGTTATATAGGATATATTGAGCGTTTCTCCTAGTCTGCAATATAAATATAATAACTTCCTGAAATATGGGTTACATAGTTATAGATTATAAACACCAGTTTAAAAAAATGCATAATATAATTAGGTTTTATTTATTATGCTTTTACGACAAATTGAGTCAAGAATGACCATTTTGTGTTGAAATATGGAATGTGTATCTGCTTTTCTCTTGTTCCTACAACCTCTCAAAGTGAAACCATGAGACTATTCACATGTATTACACTGCGTTTAAAATATAATTTGTTAGCACATTGACAAGTCATAGGCTGCGGGCAGGCAGGGAGCGCGCTGGTGCTCGAGCGCGGTGACGTCACGCTCCCTGCTCGGCCGGGAGATTTGTGGCCAGCTAGGTGCGCACGCCGGGGCGCAGCCATGACGTCACAGAGCTGGTTCGCCCTCATTGGGAAAACACTCACGTGACGCGCCAGCGAAAATCAAATTCAATGTTGCTTGTTTCGGCAAGCAGCTAAGCGCTGAGCATGCGCAGACGCTCGCTCACGCTGGGCACACACATTGCTGCAATGTGTTTCATCTCGGCGACCGTGCAATCAGCATCACCCTGGCCGCAGCCTAAGGCCCCAGTGTCAGCTCCTGCATTTGCGCCTGCATGGGTGAAAACCGCGATCTGCGGTCTGTGCTTGAGCTGCAGGGGGAAAGAAAAGATTGTGACACGGGGAGGGGGTGGAGCGGCCATGACGTCACACGGCTGGTTCGCCCTCATTGGCTGAACCGCCGCCGTGACGTGGCCAATGCTCCGCCGCAGTGCCAAAAGACAAATGTCGGGTCTTTTGGCAAAGGCGCTGGCGCATACAGGCAGCCACGGAGGCCGGCCCCATAGAGGGCCGTAACTTCGGTGCGCCGCGCACGCAGTCGCGGACATTGGGGACTCAGCCTGCTTTTCACCACGATCTCCCAGCAGACAGTACTTCCACTGCAGCAGGGGGGATTCTGGGAAATTACATGAAAATGAGCAATGTCAACTTTGGCTTCAAATCCATTTTGACATGGACCCCTATAACCTTGTGCCTGCCACATTATACAGCTTTTCAGCACAGCCTGGGTTAAAGTGCATAGCCAGTAAACCTACTCACAGACAGCTATTTCCATCTTTTGGTTCTCATCAGTGTGAGGCTTTGACATTTAAAGCTGGGATAGGTTTCAACCCCCCATTATAGTTATAGTGGGCAAAAGAAAGTGCCGTTTTTGTCACTTTTTTACTCACCGTAACTTATTTAAAATGCATTAAAAAAAAAATACACAATTACATATCTCCAGTAGGAAAGCCTTTAAAATGTGTTTAACGAGTTTTCCATGTGAAAAAATAAAGATAGTTTGTGGTGGTCTTAACCATTTAACCTGCAGAATCAGGCGTCCCTGTACTGGTCATTGTGGCATGCGTCGCTTCGATTCAGCAGTCAGACAGCTGCTTTGCTGACTTTTTCCAAACACAAGGCCTGGCTCTGGATAGAGCATCTTTAGCTTCCTCTAGGTGGCTGGAGGCACAAGAGAAAAGCCAGCACGGAATGCAGATTAAAGAGGAATAAAACACAAGCACAGGCTTCCCGTCAATCTGTGTGGGGGAACCCAAACACGGGATAGGACTGTTTAAACTCATGCATTGCCAGAAAGGTATTACCGTGCATTGCAAGCACCTCAGGGATCTTGGTCTATGCTATCGCAGGAGTATCCTTTCAGGAGCTTTAATTACTTTATTTACCGGATGCCTAGCTCTTTCACTGTTTATTATTGTCAATGCTATATATAGGGAGGGTACAAGTTATTACATCTACACAAACGCACATCACACTGTTACACCGCATTTGATTTGTTATGTAACCCCCGTTTCCTCTGCCGCTTTTGGAGTGAACGTTATGAGGTGCAGAGTTGCCCCCCCTCCCTCGGTGCTGGTAACGGGCTGGGGGAGACGTGCAGGGAGCTCAGGCCGCGCCCGGGCCGCCATTTTGACATTGTCTGTGGTCTTGCTTATTTTTAGCCTCTGCTTTATTCCCAGGTTTTGCGGGGGCCAGGGGTCCAGGCGCCCGGAAAACACAGGAGCACGGGTCCTGAGCCCCTCTCCTTGGAGGAGAAGATAGTCTGGTCATATAGGTGGGTGCAGGTAGTGCCCAATGCAAAGGAGGGGGAGGAGGGGGGCGCTGGAGTGACCTAAAATGGAGGCAGTGAGGGCAGGGCTGAGTGGCAGTGAGACGGTCAGTGTCATGACGGAGGTGCAGGGAGTAAGCAGACGGGGTCTGTGAGAAGCGACCATTTGTGGATCTGCACTATGCATTTCGTGACAGTGTGCACAGCACTGTACATGCATCTTCACACTGCGTATACATGAGCTGCAACCAAAAGTATCGTGTGCCCTCCCACCTACTGTATACACAGTGCAGCCGTCCCACCCCCCAGTTGAGTGGATACACCCTTCCCCCGGGCAGTATACAGTACAATACACGAATCTACTACTGGATACATGCACCTCTCCCATACAGAGCAATCTCACGGGCCCTGCAGTGTATATACTGTGTATACAATCCAACAACTCATACAGCAGAGACTACAACACTGGATAAATGTACGTGTATGTCCCACAGCATACTGACATATGTCATTCATTGAGGGGCGGGGGCTGGCTCGGGGCTCTGTCAGTGTGCACAGCGCCTGTTCTCATATCCAGGGCACGAATCACCCTTTCCCCTGTCTGCAGTGCACACCTTTAACTCCCAATACATGTCATCACACCTCCACTGCCCACTATACCCGACCACTCACACACGGAGTGCATGCACCCTCCTGCGGGAAATGTACACCGCGTCCTCCAGTGTATTATTCATAACACACCTGTGTGAGCAGTGTGTGCTCTCTACAGTCAGCATGCACACATAGGCGCCGCCCCCCCATGGCACTATATACCCTGATCCCAAATGTCAATACACCGGTGGTAGTATACGTCCAGCCCTCCTTCTGGTGATATATACCCTGCAGCCAAATTCTCCCAACATCTAGCAGTATACACAAAGCAGCACACTCAACCAGTCTTCTTACTCCTGCAACCTACACCTACCCTGTCAGTATACTCTGCGTCCCAAAACCCTCCCCCTGCAATATGTAGCATCAATCATACCCCCCCACCCCTTTTTCTAGGCTTTGTGCTGTGCAGCCTATCATTTACCCTATACCTTACAGACCAGCCCCCTCCCCATACCCAAGACAGAACAATCCCTCCTCCTGACCCCTATACCTTACACAGAACAACCCCCCCCATCTGTTGACCCCATACCTTACACAGAACAACCCCCTCCTCCCGACCCCATACCTTACAGAACAACTCCCTCCTCCTGACCCCATACCTTACACACAGCCCCCTCCTGCTGACCCCCAACAGAGGAGACCAGCACTCTCTCGATAGTATACCCTTCATCCTAGCAAACCCACCTCTGACAGCATATCCCCCAACTTCCTGGCAGTATATACCCTACAGCCTCCACCTCTCTCCCCTCCCCCACGCAGCCTCCCGCACACAGCAGCACACACACACTGCACATCCCGCTGCTTTCTGTGCGGCTGGGGGAGGGAGTGCAGACCGCCGCGGGCTCCGGGCCTAGCGCTGTGCGGAGCAGCAGAGCCGCCGTGTGATGAGGGGCAGGCGCACACAGAGGGGCAGGCGCACGGTAAGGCCGGTGCAAACTTTGCGCCCTCAACAATATTCAACCCTTCCCCCACCCCTACTCTCTGCACGTCTGGATTTCCTTTCTCCATTACACCGCCGCACTGCACCGAGGGGGGTCATGCACGGGGCGGGTAGGGGGGAGCCATGTTTGCCTTTTTTTTAATTCATTATTTTAGATAGCGGGATTGGCTTCGGCTCCTTCATTACAAGAGCTGATCTTTGCTGCCTCTCCTCCTGTTCTGTGCTCTCCTCGCCGCCGGTGACCTCCACGTTTCTGCTACTGTCTGCACGGGTTGTTTTTTTTTTGGGGGGGGGGGGGGGGAGGAGATCTGGGGTTTACTTAATCTTCACATCTTTACTATAATCACATTTATTTTTAAAAAGGGTAAGGGATGCATTTATAATTCTACATATACGTGATGATTTTTGTTTCCATGAAGGATTTAAGGGACAAAGCCGGCACACTTGGTTAACCCCTTTGCTGCTGGAGTAGAGGGAGTTGCAACGCATTGCAAAGCAGCCGCAATGGGATTATTGAGGCTATAGCAGACCAAACCCTACTCCTGCCGTGTTATGGATCCCCCCCTCACCATGGTATGATTTGGTGTGGGATTACAGATTTTTTTTTATTCAGTCCCGACTATCTCCCTCCCCCTTCTGCCCGGCTAGGTAGGGCCTGATCTCAAGTGTCTCTGCACCGGCAAAGCCAGACATTTGCCTGCAGTAGTAGGCCTCTGCCTGCTGCAAGCAGCTGCCATCTTGGCCAGAGGGGAAAGATTTCACTGAAATGTCTGTTTTTGCCTCTTTCCTGACCAAGTGAGTTGTCCATCGGTTGATGCAGAAGCAGTGACATGTAAATATTGGAAATCTCTGAGGTCTATGGAGAGCTGTCTTGTTGCTCAATTTAATGACTTCACCTACAGAAAACCTACATTTCTCCAGGGATAACTGTTATTTCATATAGCGCTTTTCTCTCAATGGGAATCAAAGCGCTTCATAATTACAATATAGTGCTCTCTAATCAACATTGTACATGGGATTTTCACAGATACAGTCCTTGCCCAGAGGAGTTTACAATTGGTATGGTTTTGGTACTAAAATGTTTCACTTTCTCCTGATCTGTAATTTTTATTTTGCACACTTTTTCACAGGTTGATGCCTGCGCAGGATGGATGAAGCATGTGATATAAGCAGGCTAAGCAGTGCCCCAGATTTTTTATATCCCGCGGATCCGAATGCCAAGAGCAAAAGGTGTGTGGGTGATAGAGGTGTTTTTGAGCCCCCGAACGGGTGCAGTGTGCCACTGACCTTGGCCCTGCAGAGTGGCACGTCAGGTTATGGGCAGGATCCCACCTCCCACTACATTCCTCTGCGCAGGCTCCAGGACCTGGCGTCCATGATAAACATGGAAGGCGTCAACGGGTCACAGGATTTGGAGGGAGATGAGTCAGAACCAAATTCCCATTGCTTTTTGTTAAATTCAAGAGAGCCAACAAGTCATCCCACTGGTCAGGATCCTGCGCATCACTATTCCCCAGAACTCCCGGTAAAACTATCCAAAAGTATAAAGAATGGGATGCATCCTTTTGATACTTTTTGTCACGTGGAAATGGAAGAGCCAGATTATGGCATGGAGCAGCTAACCTATGACCTGGATGGGCCTGGCTACGATATGGGCATGCCGTTGTACGGACAGGCGTCTGTAGACAAGATAATGGAAGAAAATATGCATATTGGGGAAACCAGATCTAAAATCAATTCTTCGTCTGACTTTGAGTCAGAAATGGAGAATTTGGTATTGCCAGATTGGGCAGGCGATGGTGAAAGCCCCGAGGGAAACAGAAATCTAGAAACAAAAACTTTTTTATCATTGCTTCCGGCCGCTGAAATTTCTAAGGGGGCACATGACCATAATATTCCAGAAAGCATTCTGGCCGGAGATCTGGACCACAGTGTTCTTTTACAGATGGGCGGCAAAATAAGAAGCCAACCACCACTTGCCATGGCACAAACTGCGGACGAATCCTTGTCGGTGGAGGAGGATATGGAAGCAAATGGTGGAGCGTCTTCGGACCCGACAGGATTACAACTTGTAAGCAAATCTTGATGTGATTTAAAAAAAAAAGGGTACACTGGGGGAGCTCTGCAGATAATTCCTGGGTGGGAAATCCTAACAACTTCACAATCTCTGCTCTGTGGGCTTTTGTATAAATGGTGTAAGGCTAAGATTATAGTAGGCGCGCGCGAGACGGAGCGCATGGCGTCTCGTGCACCTGTCGCCCGAGCTATGGGTGCACTGCATCAATGGTTTTTTTTTTGTTTGAGGTGTGGATGCGTCACCAGGCTGGTTCGCCTTCATTGGCTGAACCGCTCACGTGACCGCCGCGCGAAGAAAAACAAAATCATTTGAAAAATCTGTGTGCACTATGGCCGGCCCGATACGGCTGAAGCAGTTTGCGAATTTGCACGCGCCGTCGTGCCTACTATAATCGCGGCCTAATGCGGAATCTATCTTCTTTGGATACTTTTGCGACACACACACAGACGCACAGCGATTCCTTTGTGTTGTATGAGGGGGAGGGAGCATGTGGACATACTGAACGGTTGCCACAGTGTGTTAAAATCAGACTTTTGTTATTCTATGAACAATACAGGTGGACTCATTTTAATAATGGCATTTATCAACCCAATATTATCGGTCACTACAAGTGTTTACCTTGGTGCCAAAGGTGCCTGCAACTGGAAAAAAAATCGTTTACCAGCATTTGAGAGATTTGTTTTAACAAATGACATGGAAGATGTTACATAGAGAGGGCCATATGTTCTAACTAGCTTACTTTTAAGACCGCAACCGCATTTAGAACCAGAGGGTCATCTAGAGCTGAACCGAGGATATCAAAAGCTCTGGGGATGCTTGCTTCCATGAAGGGAGAAAATATATATATATACATACATAACATACATTCTTCCAAAAAGGAAAAAAAACATTGACCTGAATGGGGGGAGGCTGTTATAGTTTCTGCCAATCTTGGTGTGATTGCCCTCTTTGGACAATAGAGAATTGGCCCCATAGACAACGTGCTATAGTAGAAAGCACACAGCCACAAAACACCTGTATCATTTGAAATTTGTTTGAATAAAACGCAGTATGTTTGATAGCTTTTTACATTTAGACGTGAAAACCTTACTCAGAACTGTACCATCTAGTGGGCAATGTACAACACATACTTCTTGCATAAGTCTATGTGGTTAGACCTTACTTGGGAAAAAATGCTTTAGTGATTACAGCATTTCTATTATCTTTCTGTATGGCACCAACATTCTGCAGTGCAGTACAATGTGTGAGGAAGCACAACAAGATAGTATAACAAAAAAAGTAAACTTAAAACGCTAAGAAGGATGCCCCCACACGCACACTTTCTGGGCGCCTAAAATGTTGTCTAGGGTGACAGAGCACACTGCGCAACATCAAAGCCTGATCGGGCGCACTATTACCAACGGGTCAATCGGCACTGTGCCGGTCAGTGTGATGGGGGTAGGAGGAGAAGTGAGAAATGGAGATATGAGGCCTGGGGTCCAGAGCAAGAAAGGCCCTTCAGGTCTTTGCCCAATCCCCCCTCCCCCCCACCCACCTTACCCCACCACTCCTTGCTGCTCAACAAAACTTTGATTCATACAAATTCTAGCTGCCTCCCAAGTCTAACATTTTTGTCAACGTGTGTGTTTGTACACACACACCAAATGTAGTAGACTTGATTGCTCATACTAATTACATATCCCATTAACGCAGAATATCTCATACATACACACACGTTGCAGATGTGATTGCTACATGTATGTATGTATTCACCATGGATGGATCCACACAGACTTATACTTTATCCCTGTGCCTGGTGGGCTTGTGTAAAAAATGGCCTGCGTCCCTGAAACGTCACATTTTCTGCTCGGCAAGATGTAATAAACACTAAGCAGCACTTTATTTGCAAGTATAAGCCTCCTTCATCCATCTATTGAGAGTATATAGAACCCTTATTTGGTACAAAGGGGCTCCTGCAAGGATTGAGCGAGAGGGGAAATTTGAATCTATGGACTGTGACTATTGAAGTCACTACCATAAGTAATTATGTGTTTTTGTTTTTTTTTTTTAAATCTATTTAAGTTTTCTATTTCCTCTGTCAGAGAGGCATCTCCTCAGCACAGTACCAGTTGTTTAATGTCAGGGTTTGCTAAAAGTCAGTCGGTGCGAGCGGAGAACGACTTGTTTACAAAATAGTCTGTGTACAGTAAGTTATGATGCCAACCTGACAACATATAAATCAACTCTAGAGGTACAGAAATAGATGGTGTTGGATAATTTATTCTTTGGTCACTACGTGCAGTGGGAGCATATGTGGGGAGTAGATGTAATTGTTTATCCAATGACACAGCTATCCTATTTATTCAGTAGGATTTGCAATCCTTGCTTTGTGAGTTTGCTGTAGTTTATGTTGTTCTCAGCTGATTGTCACCACTGAGCGGTCAGAACCGCAGGTCCCATTATCCATCCTCTGCTCCTATTGGTTGAGGCTTTGACTAATTGGTGCAGGAGGATAATTCATAAAATAATTGTCTATCTCTCGTCTGATGATATGTTGCTTTGGTAAAAGATGTAAAGTGTGAACCATGGCAATTTTTTTTTTTTTAAAGGATGTATTTTTTAGTCCCCAATGACATGTTTATGAAGTGGTATATACAGTATCACTGGGGACGAGTGGAGATTAAATAGTATAAATGCAGCCTCACCCTGTACATGCTATTTATGCAATTGTCATTTTTTATTTGGCTCATTTTGAGCATAAATAAAATAAAATATATATATATTATATATTTTTTTCGCCCTTCATGGAAGCAAGCACCCCCAGAGCTTTTGATATCCTCGGTTAAGCTCCAGATGACCCTCTGGTTCAAAATGCGGGTGCGGTCTTAGGCCTCGTTCAGGGTGCAGAGGCAGGAGTTGGAGGACGGGCGTTCGCGTGTGCGAGCGGCAGTCTGCTGGGTGATGTGTGCACATCCTCCCCAGCAGACTTTTTCAAGAGTTGAGGAGGCGGGGCTACAGACAGCAGGTTAGGGATTGAAGTTGCAGTCTTGAAATCATTCTCAAGAATGATTTCATTGGCTGCCGAGGTACCAGTGACGCTGCTGCAGCTTCAAAAAACAACTTGGGTTGTTTATTGAAACTGTAGCCAGCGTCAACTCCGTACTTCGGAGACAGGGCAGCTGCTACCCTGACAACCACAATTCCCTTTCAATACATTGTTTCGGATGGCCACCCGCACGTAAACACGCCCTCCCCCCAAAGCCGGCACCCTTCAGGGTGCCAGAGGCAGGAGTTGGAGGGCGGGCGTTCGCGTGTGTGCGTCAGTCTGCTGGGCGATGTGTGCACATCCTCTCCAGCAGACTTTTTCAAGAGTTGAGGAAGCGGGGCTACAGACAGCAGGTTAGGGATCGAAGTTGCAGTCTTGAAATCATTCTCAAGAATGATTTAATTGGCTGCCGAGGTACCAGTGACGCTGCTGCAGCTTCAAAAAACGACTTGGGCCTCGTTCAGGGTGCAGGCTTCGGAGGGAGGGAGGGAGGGCGTGCTTACGTGCGAGCTGCCTTGGGACACATTGTATTCAAAGTGAATATTGGTTGTCAGGGTAGCAGCTGCCCTGTCTCCGAAGTACGGAGTTGACGCTGCTACAGTTTCAATAACAACCCAAGTCGTTTTTTGAAGCTGCAGCAGCGTCACTGGGACCTCGGCAGCCAATGAAATCATTCTTGAGAATGATTTCAAGACTGCAACTTCGATCCCTAACCTCAGGTCTGTAGCCCCGCCCCCTCCCCGCCTCCTCAACTTCTGAAAAAGTCTGCTGGGGAGGATGAACACACATCGCCCAGCAGACTGCCGTCCGCCCTCGCGAACACCCGCCCTCCAACTCCTGCCTCTGCACCCTGAACGAGGCCTAAGGCCGAGTCCATACACGGACAGGCAGCGCTGAGCCGTGCGGACGCTCCGCGCTGAGCCCCTGCATTCTCAATGAGGATGCCTTGAGAGGGGGCTCACGCGAGCGCCCGCAGGCTTTGGAGTTTTCAGCCGAGCGCCAAGCTGTTTTTCAGCGCGCTGTCGGCTGAAAACATCCAATCAGCCTGAAGCAGCGTCAACGCGTCGGCGCCGTGACGTTGATGTCAGTGCGTCGCGAGCGATTGGCCCAGCGACGTCACTGCCCCGCATCCAACCACCTCCCCCCGGCTCCCTTCGCGCAAGCTGGCTCGCCTGCAAGTCCGTGGAATCGCGCTGACTAATGCAGGCGAGCCTCAGCGTTAGCGCGCCTCCGCTCTCCTCACCCTTTTATGGCCCGGGCCTAAGGCCTCGTTCAGGGTGCAGGCTTCGGAGGGAGGGCGTGCTGACGTGCGTGCGGCCGTGGGATATAATGTATTTAAAGTGAACTGTGGTTGTCAGGGTAGCAGCTGCCCTGTCTCCGAAGCCGGGAGTTGACGCTGACTACAGTTTCAATAAACAAAAAATTCGTTTTTTGAAGCTGCAGCAGCGTCACTGGGACCTCGGCAGCCAATGAAATCATT
>NC_134487.1:131442484-131587484 GCF_040206685.1 Ascaphus truei
CCCTGACTGCAGTGGAATCATGGTATTATCAGATAATGGGGAATGTCAGGGTTGCAGACCTGTCAGACACAAGTGGTATTTTTATTTACTGTACGCTGGAGGGTTTTTGGCACTTTTTACATTTATTTTTTGCCTATCATAACTTGTTTAGTGTCCAAACTTTTTATAGAGCAATTACTAAACTGTTTTATTTGTACATTGTAGGGAATAGTGTTTTTATTTATTTTTTATTTTTATATTTTAACCTCAAACAGCACAAATTTGACCCAAGATTTTAAGCTTCTTGGCTGTTAAAGAGGCAGTCCAAGCGATGTGTGTTTTTTTCATATAAATAGAATTGATGCAGGGGATCTCTGGAGCTGAACCCCATTCATTTCAGCTCTGGAGACCCCCTGCTCTCCGAGATACTTACCTCGCGTAGGTGGTTTCGGTCGCAGCTCCGGTTGGGCTCACTGGTCTTCATTTAATGGTGACTTTAAAGCTCCTGCGGGCCGATAGGAAGCTGTGACGTCATCCGGTGCGGCTTCCTATATGCCCATGTGACCGAGATACCGACACCCGCTTGGGTGGTTAGTATCTCCGGAAGCAGGGGTCTCCAGAGCTGAAATGAATGGGGTTCAGCTCTGGAGACCCCCTGCCTCAATTCCATTTATCAAAAACACACACACACACACACACACACACACACACACACCCCCGCACACACCCCCGCACACCCCCCCGCACACACCCCCGCACACACCCCCGCACACACACACACCCGCACCTGGGTTGCTTCTTTAACAGCCATACACTATCAATACAGCATTGTACACTACACACAGTGGGTGCAACATCAGGGGAGCTGTGCGACAACATAAGAGAAGTAGCATTAAAAGAAAAATCGGAAATAAGTTAATTAAATAGAATAAAATAAAAATCTATAAAAATACCATTAAACGCTAACTGCACACCATGGGGTCGTTTCCCAGAAGTCCCTTACTTTTGCGCCAATACCGACCGTTGCATATTTTTTCCTTATTTATAGTATCCTGCCTCAATTTATTTTCTTTGTGCATTAAGTTATTATTATTGTTTGTTTAATTTATTTACAAAATGTTTTACCAGGAAGTTATACATTGAGAGTTACCTCTCGTTTTCAAGTACAGTATGTCCTGTGCACAGTTATGATGACAAATAATACATGGTTACAAATACATAGTTGCATTAAGTGAACAGGGTTATACATTATATACAAGACATTGCATGCACAGTTAGAGATAATATATTATAGGCTATGTAACAGTTACAGACCAGATTAAAATGCGAGACAGCTTTAGTTTTGGAAGAACTTAGACTGGTGGTGGCTGTGAGAGTTGCTTGTTCCAGTTTTGGGGTGCATGGTAAGAGGAGGAGAAAAATAACTAATGCACTGAGCCATGAAGACCTTTTGAGTCTCATCAGTGTGCGGCTGGTTATAATGGCTATGCAACATGAAGCTGTGATAGGTTTCAACCACACATTTAAGTTCTAGTGGGTAAAAAAGGTGACACAACCCCTCTACCGTACAGCATAACGACATGTGAATGTGCTCAGAAGTGATATTTTTATTTGCTCTATTCTCTACCGTGGAGGGTTTTTGTCTACTTTTTTACCCGCCTTAACTTATTTAACATGTGGTCCAAACCTATCCCAGCCTCAATCTGCATAGCCAGTATAACCAGGTTCACACTGACACCCAAAAGCTTGAAACAGCTGCCTGTAAGTAGGTTTACTGGCTATGTACTTTAACTCAGAGTTCGCTGAAAAGCTGTGTGATGTGGCAGGGATAAGCTTATAGGGGGGTCATGTTAAAATGGATTTAAAGCAAAAGGTGTGCTCATTTGCATGTCATTTCACAGAATCCCTTGCTGCAGTGGAAGCACTGTATGCTAGGAGATAATGGTGAAAAACTGTGTTGCAGACCTGCCTGAGACATGTGAATGTGCTCGCAAGTGATATTTTTTTATTTGCTGATTTAGTCTGAGAAAACGTTGCTATATCTTTGAAATTTAGTGACTTGCTGAATCTGTTGTGTGTGTGCATTCTGTATCCTAAATGGAAGCAAAGGCAAATTATTGTTGTACATACAGTAGAGTCTCGATTATCCAACCTAAATGGGACCAATATTGTGTCGGATAACTGAAAATGACAGATAATACGGAAAGTATTATCCAACATTTGCGCCCCTCTTCACTTACCAGGCTTGCCAGCGGCGGCAGAAGAGGAGGGCTGAAGACTACAGGAATGGCACAGGAGGGAGACAGCTGGCAGCGGGAGAAGAGTACCATGTCAGCGGAGGGAACAAGTTGAGACCCAGCGTCTGGAGAAGACCTCTAATCGGAGCAGAGCAGTACAGGAAACAGCAGGGGAGGAACGTGCTGTAATACCGGAAGTTGACCGGCGTTTGACTTCCGTTTTCTGTCGGTGTTACAGCATGCTGTTCTTCTGTGCTGCTCTGTTCCTGCTCTGATTTAGATGTCTTCTCCTGCCGCCTCCGCCGTCCACTGTCTCAACTTCTTCCCTCTGCTGCCATGGTACTCTTCTCCCCTTACCAGCTGTCTTCCTCCTGTGCCGCTGCAGTGGTTTTTAATGGAAAATAGCATTGTGAGTTAGGTTTACCTACTTTCTCTCGAACTTGTTGCTCTTGAGCTGTCCACGAGGAAAGGAACACCTATATATTGTGTTAATGTTTGGGGTTTCTCAGAGCTTGTTGGGTATGTGTGTGTTTCCACTTTTCTAAGTCTATCTTGTTTGCTGGCATCTACCGCACCCCTAATGCCCCTCTACAGTCCCTGACTGATGTCATCCAGTTTCTTGGCTGCATTTCTTCTCTGAATGAGAAGAGTGAGCTGCTAGTTCTTGGGGATTTCAACCTCAATTGGCTCGACCCTAAAAACCACAAAATCCAGTTACAAATCAAGTCGCTTAACCTATCCCAACTCATTTCCCAACACACACAAACAAACCTGAAATCTCTCAACCAATCCTTGCTAGACTGTATTCTCTCCTCATCCTAGCAGAATCCAATCCTCTGGCATCCTTCCTGACATTTTCAGTGACCATGCTTTACTGTACTGTGTAAAGAAAATTAAACCACCCCAATCAAGCCCTAAAGTTCACCTCACTAGAACATTTAGAAACTTTAACCCACAACAGTTTCTGGATGACCTTACCAACTGCCCTTGGCACAGACTCAATTTAATTCCCGAACTCGATTCTGCGCTCGACTATTTCCAATCCGAGTTCTTAAAACTCTGCGATACCCATGCTCCACTACGCAGAATAAGAGTACGGGGGGCCCGGCCACCTTCCATGAGTTACAACTGACCTTATAGCACTCTACCAGTTCAGGGATGCCTTGTGGAAAAGCTACAAAGTAACTGGCACTACCAAGGATCTCAATCACTACAGATGCCTGCGGAACATGTGCACAAGGCAAACAAGGCATGCAAAAGCACAATATTACTCTGACAATCTCCTCCAGAATACATCAAACCCAGCTAACTTTTGGAATGTTATCAATAACATATTCCAGCCTTCAAACCATCAACAACCAAGTAATATCACTAAGGGGGATATTACTCTGACAAACCCCACTGACATTGCAAATGCATTCAATGATTACTTTGTGGGCTGTGCTACTAACTTAATAACGCAACCCAAACCACGAATCTCATCCTGGGAGTACCATATAGCCCCCCCCCCTCCCAACCATGGAACCCTGGTTGGGAATCACTGATCTAAGTTCCTAAAACTTTGTGCCCCAGCCATTGCCAAACCAATTGCTTCCATTGTGAACTCTATCCTGTCTGCATGCCATATCCCTAAGGCCTGGAAAACTGCCAGAGTTGTCCCAATCTTCAAAAGTTGGGACAAAAGCACTGTCTCAAACTACAGGCCAATCTCTCTTCTCCCAATACTATCCAAAGTCATGGAAAAATGTGTTCACTCCCAATTAAGCGATTACTATACCAAGACAAATTTCCCTAGCCAATTCCAATCTGGCTTTCGCCCCAAACACTCCACGGTAACTACCCTGCTAAAAGTTTGCAATGAAATCCAGTGTAGAATGGAACAGGGACAACTCACTGGTGCAATATTCCTAGATTTTGGAAAGGCTTTTGATACTGTTGATCATGCTATCCTGCTTAACAAACTCCAGAGCTCTGGAATAGGGAAGCATGCTTTAAACTGGTTTTAGTTTTACCTATCAGGTAGATCCCAACATGTGTCCATCTCAGGCTCTAACTCCAACCCCTTGGATATCACCTGTGGTGTCCCGCAAGACTCTGTTCTGGGGCCCCTACTCTTCTCATTGTTCATCAATGATCTTCCCACAGCTTGTAAGGAAGCTTCAATACACATGTATGCAGATGACATCCTATATGCACACAGCCATAGCCTCTCCGACCTTGAACACATACTTCAGTCTGACTTTTTGAGACTCGAAAACTGGATTTCCCAAAACAAACTGTTTTTAAACACTGACAAGACTATATCAATGGTATTTGGGACCAAGACTACATTTTTAAAGCTTCCAGTGACTGAGCAACCAGATCAGAACTAACGCCAACACCACCCTAACACCTGTCACTAGTTTTAAATACCTGGGCATATGGCTTGACTCCCACTTAACATTTGGAATGCAGATTGAAACCCTGACATCCAAAACCTATGCCAAACTAGGGGTACTTTACAGGAACAAATCCTCCCTAAGTCTGCTGGTCAGAAAGTGTATCGCACAGCAGATGCTAATGCCAATTGTCGACTATGGAGACATAGTATACGGCTTGGCACCCAAAACCCACCTTAGCAAACTTGACACACACTACAATTCAATATGCCGTTTTGTTCTCCAATGCAACTACAACACACATCACTGCAAAATGCTCAAAGAACTAGATTGGTCATCACTAGAGTCTAGGCGCAAAGTTCACCTTTCCTGTCTTGCCTTCAAATACTTTATGGGCAAGCTACCCAGCTACCTGAACAAGCTCCTCACCTCTACCACATGCAGCACTTATCTGAGATCTGACTCCAAAAGACTGTTCATGGTCCCAAGGCTCAACAAAATATCCGGCCGTTCCTCCTTCTCTTACCGTGCACCCCAAAACTGGAACAACCTACCGGAGACTCTCACATCCACCACCAGATTCATTTCTTTCAAATCTAAGGCTGTCTCACATTTTAATCTGGTCTGTAACTGTTTCATACGCCCATAATATATATTATCTCTAACTGTGCATGCAATATCTTGTATATAATGTATAACCTGCTCACTTATGTAACTGTGTGTTTGTAACCATGTATTATTTGTCATCTTCACTCTTCACTCTATACCCAGGACATACTTGAAAACGAGAGGTAACTCTCAATGTAATACTTCCTGGTAAAACATTTTATAAATAAATAAAGATTAGTTAAGAATATGACCCCGTTAAACGTTGAGGATCATTTCTGGGCCTCAGGAAGTTGGCTATGTTCTTCCCTGTTCACAGCTTCATTCAAGGTACTATCAGCTCCAAATGGAAATTGGCAGAAAGATGTGCAATGCGACGAGACACTTTACGAAGATATACCTGCTCCATGAAGAAGACTGCAAAACGTGGTGTCATCCTTCTAAGGTGGACTCTGCAATTTCACGGATAGCCAGACAGATGACTTTCTTTTAAAGAACCAATGGAGCAACGTATTGTGTGTTGTGAAAACAATACAGCACTCTGGAAACAACTTTGAAACCAACGACTGCCATGGCCAATATATCCAGAATGCCGAGAATCTGATTCTCCATATTTGAACGCCAAATTGAAACGGGGACTTTCAGACAGCGATCCAGCCCTAAAATTCCTGTCAAGTCTGGGCAACCTCTTCAGAGAGCCTCACCCGCTAAAAGACCCGCACAGTGTTCGAATGAAAGCAGGCTGTTCAAGATCAATGTGGTCAGAACTTTTATTCAATACTGTTTTTGGTTCCCAAATCATTGGCGGTACAGAGCAGCATTAAACCTAAAAAGGTCAATCCTTTTTTAAGGCTTTAACACTTCAAAATGGAGTCCATAAGAGCGGTCATAACAGCTGTACGAAAGTTATTACTTAACGCAGAGCGATCTGAGACACGCATATCTCCATATCACGGTTCACCAGGCTCATTGCAAATTCCTCTGCTTCTGCGTAGAGGGCTGACACTTTCCGTTCAAGGCCTTGCTGTTCGGTTTGGCACCTCGGACATTCACCAAAGTGATGGCTGTGATGGTAACAAAACTACTAAAGTGGGATATTTGTAATGCCTTATCTAGACGATTTGGTTCATAAAGGTTCCCTCAGAACACCTGGCATAACCTCTTGTGCAGCTGGCTTGCAAATATCTAACAGACTACGGATGGATCATATACGTTGATAAGAGCAATATGATTCCTCGTCAAGCAAATTAATTTCTCTGGGTCCTGTTCAATACTCAACTTTATAGTACTGTTACTCCCATTAAGTGACTAACATTGTTCAGGACATTAACTCTTTCCTAAGGATCAGACCTCTATGCCGCCTGCAGTTTATGCACCTCATTGGGCTCCTAAACTCAGTCAAAGACTGGGTTTCATGGGCCAGATTTCATCTCGGATGGTTACAGGTCAATTTTATTCAACACTGGAGGACCAGGTTTCCCACATCGCATGTGAAAAGAAAACTTATCAAATTGTGGCGCTCTAAATAAATCAAAGTGCTCAAAGTAATATAGTAGTGATTGAATAATCAAAAAGTGATACTTATACAAACACATATACACATGCTGCTATGACCCGGTAAGGATTGCTCTGTGAGTCCTCGTGGTAGGTAGTAGGGATGGTTCTCTGGGAAGCGCAAGAATATGTGAAAACAAAAAATATTGATAGTGCAATATTGTATGTGGTAAAATCGGAGTAAATTGGCTGATCTATTATAGATGTACTCACAAGCGTGAGAATGTTAAAGGCACGTAAAGGTATCTTTGAATATCAGGGATGTCACACTGCGGTCAGGTAATCAGTCTTAGCCCCATACAGACTCCAAGAGACCTTAAAGAAGAAGACTGGACATAGTGCAGACTGTATACAAAGGATTTTAAAAGGTAAGTGGAAGGTATTACACTCACATGGTTTCAAAAGTTAAAAAGCATTTCGCTCACACGCAGTGGATCTCAGCAGCCGGATAGATGGTATCTCTGGTTCCCCTCTTCTATGGCGTGCGTGTCACGGATGCGTTCCAACTGCACCGGAAGTGATGTCATCCGCTTTCAGGGGTTCCGGCCAATGTTGAAAACGTCACTCTACGCGTTTTCAACATTGGCCGGAACCCCTGAAAGCGGATGACATCACTTCCGGTGCAGTTGGAACGCATCCGTGACAAGCACGCCATAGAAGAGGGGAACCAGAGATACCATCTATCCGGCTGCTGAGATCCACTGCGTGTGATCGAAATGCTTTTTAACTTTTGAAACCATGTGAGTGTAATACCTTCCACTTACCTTTTAAAATCCTTTGTATACAGTCTGCACTATGTCCAGTCTTCTTCTTTAAGGTCTCTTGGAGTCTGTATGGGGCTAAGACTGATTACCTGACCGCAGTGTGACATCCCTGATATTCAAAGATACCTTTACGTGCCTTTAACATTCTCACGCTTGTGAGTACATCTATAATAGATCAGCCAATTTACTCCGATTTTACCACATACAATATTGCACTATCAATATTTTTTGTTTTCACATATTCTTGCGCTTCCCGGAGAACCATCCCTACTTCCCACATCGCATGACAGAATTCCTCTATTGTCATCCACAAGACAAAAGTTTGCTTTGTTGGACCATCTAGCAGAACCTTTCAAATAGGCAGGTAGGTGGGTCAATTAAGCCATATACATGGAACCTCCTTCCCACCAATGCTAGTCTGACGGGGGGAGGGGAGGCCTTCTGTCAAGATCCCAGTCCAGGGTCTGTGGATTGTGGGCAGCGACCTACATTTCAGGAGACAGAAATGTAAAAGCAGACTACTTGAGCAGGCAAACAATTTTACCTGGTGAAATGGGATTTGTTTCCACAAGTATTCCTAGACCTAGTATGTAGCCCTGATGGTATGCAAACAAAGATTTCTCCCTTTTGGCTCCAGATGGCAAGATTCCGAAGCCACAGTTTTTGGGACACCATGTCAGTCATATGGACATTTCCTCATGTTTCCTCTCATTCTGTTACTCAAGATGGTTTCACTAAAATCTGGAGAGACGAGGCAAATGCTGTCTAATAGCATCACATTGGCCCAGATGAGCATGGTTTGCAGACCTAACAAACCTTTCCATGGAGGCTTCTGCCACTTCCTGTTCTGCTGACGCAAGGACTGATTTATTCATTCCAATCCTGGTTTCCTTCAATTGACTGCATGGAGGTACAGGAGTGAATGTTGAGGATATTGGGTTTTTCCGCCCAGGGATTGATACCTTACTTCACTCCAGGAAACAAGTCAAGTCCACTGCATATCACAGAATATGGAAGATATCCTTTTTAAGTGGTGTCACGATCAGATTACTCCACAGATCTTAGTTTCTACAAAAAGGCTCAAACCTGCTTCACTGAAGGTACAAGTGTCCACATTGGGGTGCCCTTCTTAGGTGGCAAATCGCTCTTAATCCTATGGTCCCTAGATTAATTTGGGCAGCCATCTGAATCAAATCATGGATGTTCCCATACCCACATGGGATCTGAATCTGGTCTTGGTGGCTTTTAAACCTTTGGGTGACCTATCTTCATAAAAAAAAACTCCAGGTCCGTATTTCTCACAGCCATCACTACACAACACGTAGAGTTAGGGACTGGCAAGCATTATTATGCAAGGAACCGTATTTCCAAATTCATCCGGATAAAATTGTAATGCGTAAAGTTCCTCACTTCTGTGCTAAGGTGGTATCAGAGTTTGCAATGAATAAGGCTATCATGATCCCTTCTTTTTGGCCTCACCCTCCTAACAAAAAGGAGAGCATTACATAATCTCGCTGTAGTTAGAACATTGACCGCTTATGTCCAGAACACAGCTGACTTTAGAAAAACCTCAAAGCTGTTTGTTTTTTTCCAAGGTGAAACGGGCAACAAGACGCAGCCGCGTCTATTTCAAGGTGGTTCACAACAGCTGTCATCAAAGCTTGTACTTCTGTAGGGATTGTACTACCACAATCATATTCAACAAGGGCTATGGCAACATCTTGGGTGGAGAAAGAACAGGCCTCCGCATAAGACACCTGTGAGGCAGCAACATGGTCCTCATTGCATACCTTTTTTATGAGGATTATAGGTTAGATCTCCAGGCCTTGGCTGATGCAAGATTTGTGAGGAAGATTTTGCAAGACATAATTCCGTTGGCTACTTAGGAAAATCCTGACGAAGGGTGAATGCCCCTGAAACGTTGTGTAGTCTGCTGACCAAAAGCTGATAAAGTAGCTGAGTTTCTTTTTCTCTATATTGTGTATCCCTAGCGTGACAGTCCTACGTTGCGCTTTATTGATTGCGAGATGACTTCAGGACACTTTTTTTTTTTTTTTTAAATTAAGCTACTACTGTATTTAACTCGGAACACCGATATCCTGTAAGAGAGCAAGGAAACAATGAAACGTCTACCAAGAATGTACCCACCCAATCTATCCGCTTTGAAACATCCCAGCTGTTCATGCCAGAGGACGGTGAAGAAAATAGATTTACCTACCGATTTCTTAAAGTCCTCTATGGCAACCTGCTTCCCTCTCGTTGTTCTTTTAACCTGTCTATTTTGACTCATTTGTGCTTCTTTTTAGTGGTTTGTATAACTGAGTACTCATTGGGGCAAGAGTCCACACCTTCTTTTGTCTTACCCCAGCTAGAAGGAGTTGGATCCCACTGTTATTGGCTGCCTTAGAAGACTTGAACAAACCGAAATATTGGTAGATACATTTCCAATTTTTACCCCTAGAAAAAAGGTCAGGACATGCTTGCGGGCAATATCTGAACACTTCATATAGTCTTCTGGGGAGATTGCTGCTTTAACAATTTAGTCATAGTTGCAGTATGTTAAAAGCACTCCGTCCACTAACATGTTTCTAAGCCTTTTTAAAGGAGCAGTTTGTTCCTCTTGCTCCTTGCCTCTGCTTCCCCCCCCCCTTTTTTTTTCTGTCTCCTTTAACATGGGTGGTAGGGGATCTCCAGAACTTGGCCACATTAATTTCCGCTCTGGATACCCTCTGGTACACAAGTTACTTAATGGGAAAGATACTGCTGATAAACAATCGCGGTTTAATTCTCCCGTGTTATGAGATCCAATAAGAAGCCACAACGTCCTCCATCGTGACTTCCTATTGTCCGCGTGACGCAAGTGATTTAAATACCAGGAAGTAACCAGTGGCTTCTTCCCCAGTATCTCTGGAAACAGGTTCCCGGGGCTTTAATAAACGCTGTTCATCCCTGCTTACCACCCTTTGAAATTTGGATAATTGCAGTCAACGTTCTGTATGTTCATTTGTAAGTGTTTTGCTCCTTATGTCTAGACAGTTGATTTTGGTTCTGTTTTATTTGTGTCACTGTTTGGTATGCCTAATTGTGCACTTTTTACTTTTAAAGTCTATGTCCTCTATTTGGTTACCTTTTTGTAGCAGGTCAACCAAATCGCTCTGAACTTTAACACTCTTTCCCTTATTTAATATGCTGTGAAGCCTCACTCCCTCGCCGTGAGAGGTCTAAGCCTCATTCATTTAAATGGGGCTGCCGTCTTCGCTGGTAAGAGTAAGGCCGGCTTTGCGATGTGCGCGCGCACGTTCGAAACAAAGTGTTTCAACTGAATAGCAGTTGTCAGGGTATCAGCTTTCATTGTCTCCGAAGTACGGAGTTGACGCTGCGACAGTTTCCATAAACAACTCAAGTTGTTTTTTCATGTTGCAGCAGCGTCACTGGTACTTCGGCAGCCAATGAAATCATTTGGGAAAGTATAGTCAGAAGAGCAACCTCCATCCCTAACCTCAGGTCTGTAACACTCCTCCTCAACGCTAGCAAAGGTCTGCTGGGGATGATGAGCACACATCGCCCAGCAGACTGACGCGCGCCCTCCACCGCTTGCTCTTGCACCCTGAACGAGGCCTAAGCATTTTCGCGACATACTGAAAAGGGGCATCTGCTTCTTACCGGATAATCGGCGATGCAAACATTTCGGTTGAGCACGTAATATTTTGGCTCTTGAAGCGGTGTTCAGCGTAGTGCTGACTCAACAGTACGCCCTATCTTGCTTTACCAGCCTGATTGTAAAGCAGAGTAAGGCTGCGTTTATAGTCCTAGCGACGGCGTGCAGCCGCAAAGCAATTCAATGTAGTCCGTAGCGACCGCCCATGGTGGGCGCGACATGTGATGTCACAGCGACCAAAATCGCTGTAGTCTAATAGGTTTTGAGATTTACAGAGACAGCCGCACCACGTGACTGGAAGCAGCCAATCACATGGACCCTTGCTGCCAGCGACATCGCACACCAGAGTGCAACTTTCGCTATAGCGACGTCACGGGTCGCGTCTCTGTAGTCAGTACTATAAGCGCAGGCTACGATTATACCACGGCATCTTGATCAAGGAAAGGAGGCAGTGAGAGGAGACGGGAGAGGAGACAAGGTGGCGTGGCCGTGAGCGGTTCGCCCTCATTGGCTGAATCGCTCACGTGACGCGGCCGCCGCCTGCCAGAAACCATTTTGAAAATCTCTTCAGGAGTCTGCCGCCCTGCAGCCCCAAGCGGTGCGCACGTCGCTACAGGTATGTGTACATAGTTTGTTTTGTTTTTGAGCAGCGCGGCATCGTGCAACGCGACGACGCGCCGTTAAGGCGTGATTATACCTAAAAAAAGTATACCTAAAAATGCCGGTGGTGTTGCTCAACGCTGCACGGCTCAAAAACGAGATCCAATGAATGTACACATACCTGTAGCGATGTGCTCGCCGCTTGGAGCTGCAGGGCGGCAGATTTTCAAATATGTTTGGCAGGCGGTGTCACGTGAGCGGTTCAGGCAATGAGGGCGAACCTGTAACTCTGTAGATTCACTGATACTCACTAATCTGACACTATATGGAATTTTAAGGACTTCTGTAGCTCAATACGGTATATACAATATATCAAGAGCAACACCACAAAGCTTTCATTTGATTGATACTCACAACTAAGAGACAGGAATTCTTAGCCATATTCCCTTTAGAAGTGGTATCAGTGAGCACAATAACATCATTGCGCTGGATACAGAACCCACTGCGCATGTGCAGACCACTGAATGAACAAGAACATGGTTTCACTGCATTATATATTACAAGCTGACACAAATGCTTATATAAAATACTATATGCATTCCCTTATGCTAAACCACACTGTTTACTCAGCTTAAAAAATTGACAACTTCAGTTTGGATAAGGAGATATCTAGGAGGTTACAAACTTAGCAGTTACCAATCCCACTAAGAGACTATTAAGTCCTCCATCTGAAGATTATATGACTTCAGACTCCCCCTACATTGAGCTATCTGCTTAAACTAGGAGATGCAATTTGATTCAATGGATCCCAGGGAGCACTAATCCTCCTCCATGTTTATGTATATACAAGCAGCTGAAATACGATCAGTATACATAGGAGATATTATCTAGCTACAGTATTTGGTATTGACACCCAGGGTATAGGCTTTCTTACATTCGCTGGAGGCAATAACCACTAGATACATATGGATTCCCATTTTTGAGGGATCCCTTCCATAAATATATCCTTTTCTTTTTATTTGGATTTATATCTATTTTTAATACTATACTACGTTTATTAATAAAATTTATTTTTTAACTGTTAATATTCAGATGTACCTTTGACCTATTATACTATAATATTGGTCTGCAGTGTGCCACAATTGGGGACCTTTTTGAGTGTATTTTGCCTAGACCACAAAGTACACTTATCTTCTATCTATCCTACCCACTCCCAGGCGGCACGCAGTTACCTTCATTTGGGGTTCGAGCGAGGTTTCTGTTTATCTTTGGTTATTAGGGGATGGAAATCTTTTCACAGAGCCATACTGCCTCTGTTTGTTCCAGTAACAATGTTTTCAAGTTGTGGGAATTTTATTGGCCCAGCATTTCTTACCTATGTCCTTGATTTCCACAGTACTAACCAAGAGGAGAGCCCTTTCCCACGGTAGCATATGGTCTTCCTGATTGGAGGGAGTTAAAAGACTTCATAGGCAGGGCGTGGGTTAAACTGTAGTATTTACTGCGAATTCCCCTGTGTTTTTGCAATGTTCTGAGAAAATGAAATATTGCAGCCAATTTAGGATGTTATACATCTTGTTTTAAATCTTAAAGTTGACTCATTAAAAAAAATAACCAAAGTACACACAGATGTATATCATCGTCATCAGCAGCTGCGGCCCTTATCAGTCCATTGCTGGATGAAGGCCTCCCTAAGAATCTTCCAGGTACTGCCGTTGCCAGCCTCTCTTCCACGTTGCTCCGACATTTTTTATTTTTCTATGTCATCCTCCCATCTTCATTTTGGTCATCATTTTAGTATTTTTAATCTCTTGGAATCCAGTCGAGGACCACCTTTTGTCTAACGATTATCATTTCTTAATGTGATTGTCAGGCCCACTACCATTTTAATTTCTTCACCCCTCTGATGTTACAGATTTTGTTTGGTTTCAAACCTATTAATTCTATTTTCTGTCTCTTTGGGTAATACCCAGCATACATCTCTCTATGCTGCTTTGCAGTGTCTAAAGCTTCTGAATTATCCTCGCATTTAGGATCCAAGTTTCACGTCCAAACTTTCCTCTTGAGGTACAGTAGAAGGTTCTCTTGAAATATTGTCTTGTTTCTTCCAAATGCGCCATCCCATCGTCATAATCTTATTGATTTTCATTCAATAGGTTCCAATCCATTATTTTCCGTCAAAAGTAGACATGGTTTTTGACTAATACTCCTATTCCATTTATTTTGATCTTTGTAGACTTGACATTTGTTGAGCATCACTTTGGTCTTGCTGACATTCATACAGTGGCCTACTTTCCTTCTTGCTTCCGCAAGTTCTGCAATTTGTTGCTGGAGGTCTTCTGGAGTTGTGGCAAAAATGTCATTGCAAATTATAGGTGACTCAAATATTCACTGTTGATTTTGATTCCTTTTTCTTTCCTATCTAATGTCTTGAGCAATTCTTCAGCTGTAGCTGCGAAAAGCTTTGGTGACACGGTGTCTCCCTCCTGCACTCCCTGGCTGATCTTTATCTTGCTTGTATCTTCATGTAATCTAAAGTTTGATGTGGCATTCTCGTAAATGTTCTATATAATATTAATGTACACGTGTGTGTTTGTGTGTGTGTGTGTCCTAGCAAATAGAAGAACCACTTATGAGCACAAACACTTGTCTCAGGTCCACAAACCTGTACGTCCCCATTCTCTTGCTATACAATGCTTCAACTGCAACAAGGAATTATGGTTAAGAGGAACCAGCACATTCAAAGTCAAAATATAGCCCAGTGATGTGAGGGAAACAAAGATAAAAGGAGGCTTTTTTCTGTGCTAGGTTATGAGTTATTATCCACTCACTGTTTGATCTTCATAAAGGCTCCATTGTGGACCCAAATGTAAATCTTGCAAATAAACCACTCGTATGGGCTGAAGGAATGGCTGTGAGTAAATTCAGACTATGAAAACCATGACACTGAGTTTGAAGCAGGGGGAGCCTGGTTCAAATCCCAGTGTAATTTCCCTGTGACCTTAGTGAAGTCATTTGATCTCCCTGTGCCTTGGACACCAAAAACATTGATTGTAAGCTCACCTGGGCAGTGACTGTCTGTAAAAATCTTGCGTATAATGCTGCTTACCCTGCACTATGTTTTAATTGTGACGCACTTGGAGTCCCATTTGGGAGAAAGGTGCTAAGTGACGTGTCGGTGACCGCTGCTGCCTGTTTTAAAGTCACAATAGTACTGCAGGATTGGCCACGCTGCAGCAGTGACTGACCTGTCACTCGGCACCAGGGACAACCTGATAGGACAATCGCCCTGGAAATTTCCATCCCTCTGTATGCACACACGTCTATGACATCACAAGGGTGATGAAAGTAAAATGTCAATAGGCCGAAAATATCGCAGGAAGAATTTACCATTGGACAAAGATGGAACTCAACCAGATTCCAAGGGAAGTTAAAAGACCAAGATGACGACCACGGGGGATCAAATAAAAAAAATGTTGGCTCAACGTGAGGACTAGAGGCTTGAAACCGCAGTACCTGCAAAATTGTTGGCAGGGCCTTCACATAACAGTGGATTGACAGGCTGAAGATGATATAGATCGTGTGTGTGTGTGTCTCTCGAAATATTGGTAAAATATTCAATGTATATTCATTGAAATGCACAACATTTAGTCCGTCTAGTTATTCCTTTACAATACCAGTAAACATTGTCATGTTTTCATGCTAATTATAATACCACTTGTCCATAAGCCTTTTCATTTTTAAATGAAGTTCTGTAATGTATTCCACATAGTATCAGTCCATAGAGAATGCAACATTAAGAAAAACAAGGTGATACTACTCCTATTTTGAGGTGTCCAGTCACTAAGGGAGCGGGAGGCTATAACCTTTAACTGTCACACCCAAAAGTGCATATGTCCAAGACATTTACCCGACTTCCACTGGATGTTTATTTAAACATACACAAAGCAAAAAGTAACGCATTAATTAACCTGAATATTCATCTGCCGTTTTGTCACGGTACAGTATAACCCGTGAACGAAAGCATGTTTTAGGAAATCATAGAAAATAAATGGATTACCATTTGGTTTGAAGGTGCTTGAATTGTTTTCCACTTCACTGCTATTGAGCATCGGGCTGCAGTGAGGATGAATGAAGCCATTTTCCTCCATGAATTCGGTAGTTTCTCTATAGGCTTGGCCAACAAGAAAGACAGCGGGTTCATCTGTACCAATACTCCATAAATGAATGAGCACACTTGTACATCTAATTTGTTATTCTAAATTGTAACCCTATATAGCGCAAAAGAGAAAAGAACCATCAGTCAATATTCCAAAGCTTTATAAATTGACTCAAAATAACAATATCACATAAAATACATGAATAAAAAAGATCACATAGGATCTGTAAACCCACACAGTATATGCACAGTGGTTTTGAATTGATAATTCACCACTGTGCATAGACTGTGTGGGTTTACAGATCCTATGTGATCTTTTTTTATTAATGTATTTTATGTGATATTGTTATTTTGAGTCAATTTATAAAGCTTTGGAATATTGACTGATGGTTCTTTTCTCTTTTGCACTTCCTTTTTGTGTATATGTTCCGGTTTGACCCCGCTGATCACGGGAGAGTGAGAGCAGCAGAGGGATAAAGACATCTTTATACGGATACAGAGGGAATCTTGGGACTGTGCATACTACTTCTTTTTGTCTTTTAACCCTAGCTAACACCTCAAAAATAATCCTAGAAACGAGAGTTCGTGCATAGCAGTTTTAACCCAGTGCTACTGAACCAGGGTGCTGTATCCCCTAATGGTGCCTCAGACTAAGGCCGAGTCCATAGCAGGGGAGGCCGCGCTGAGCCGTGCGGACGCTCCGCGCTGAGCCCCTGCATCCTCCATGAGGATGTCTTTAGAGGGGGCTCACGCGAGCGTCCGCAGGCGTGCTGAGGCGCTGGATTTTTTAGCCGACAGGCAAGCTGTTTTTCAGAGCGCTGTCGGCTGAAAACATCCAATCAGCGCAGAGCAGCGTCAACGTCACGGCGCCGTGATGTTGACATCGGTGCGTCGCGGGCGATTGGCCCAGTGACATCACTGCCCCGCCTCCCTCAGTCTCCCCCCGCCTCCCGATCGCGCTCGCTGGCTCGCCTGCATGGGCATGAAATCGCGCAGATTTCAGCAGGCGAGCCTCACGTCAGCGCGGTCCCGCCCTGCTTCCCCTTCTATGGCCCCAGCCTAACATGAAACTCCATTATGGTGTGATTTTTAGTGTATAGTTGAGATTTTACATTGCACTTTCACAGAAAAAGTTTTGTAAATTGATATTTTGTTGAAACAAGGTCATTGTAAAATTGTGTGTTCATCTTTTTATAGAAGCTTTATGAACTTCGCTATTGATAAACTGGTGGATACTCATCAAATGTCATGTGAGTTCCTTATGGGTGGAAAAATTGGAGAAAAAAAGGAGAAAAATAATCTTGGCATTGTGCATACATCTGACAGCGCGGAGTGTAAAGCTGCTTAGGCTGCGGCCCCAGTGGGTTTGCGCGTACAAGTACTGCCCCTCAATGGGGCTGGGCCCAGTACGCATCCGCGCGCATTTGGCAGCCGCGCTGTACGACCATTTTCTTTAAAAGACATGCAAATTGAGCGTACAACTTGCGACGGAGGTGTGGTCACGCCCCCGCCGGCGGTTCAGACAATGAGGGCCAACCAGCCCCCACAAAATCCCCGCCACGCCCCCCCCGTCGCAATCTCTCCCCACAGGCCTGAGATCGCAGTGAAGTGCTGTGCACGCGCCGCACCTACCTCCTCCCCCTGCCGGGCGCGCGTGCTGACTGGAACCGCAGCCTAAGGCCGAGTTCAGGGTGGATGCTACGTGACGTGCGCACGTCCGTCACAATTTCGGGTTCTGAAAACTCCACCGGCGGCAAAGTACAGCGTTGACGTTGCTGCTACTTTTTGCCGCTACAACCCAAAATGATTTGTGGGGCTGCAGTCGCGTCACGTGAGCTGGTACAGCGAACCAGCTCTGTGACACATTCGCCACGCCCCCAAACGCCGCGACTCAACTCCTGCAGCCAAGACACAGATTGCTGAGCTGCAGGAGCACGCGGTGGAGCACCCACCCTGAACTCGGCCCAAGTCATTTACACACTTGTTGTGGGCCAGCAGAACTATGGTGCATATAAAAATTATTGCAATATTGGTTTAATTAAAGCTGCAGTACAGTCTTTTTTTTTTTTTTTTTTGTTAATTTATTTTTTTACTTCAATAGTTTCATGCGGGCAATCTCTAATTACCTAAAGAACTGCATAGCTGCCGGTCAATTCGTTCTCCGTCTATTGATCGGCAAAGTTTGGCAAAATCTTTAAATATGGGGAATGTAAATCGTTGCTATAGGAACAAGCATGCTTGTTAAAATAGAATACAAGAAAATTGGTCTTTCAAAGTTGTTGTTTTTTTAAACAGAAAATGCTAAAAGTATTTTTTCTTACTACAGAACTGATTTATTAAAAAACCCACACATGCAGGATATTGCCTGAACTGCAGCTTTAAGTGAAGAGATTTGCTGCCTGCTTGTCTCCCCTTGCAGATTTCCCACTGCCTGTCTGACAATCACTGGTGCATTTGCTTGCTGTTTTATGGCCGTGCTAGCTACTTGTGCATCTCAAAATGTCCCATTGCGATTCTGAAGTCCCACTTTTAAAAAAAAAAGGTGCATCTTTCCCTCGATACAGAGACCTATTCTGGCTACATATTTTTGTGTGATTTAACAGTAGCTTTTTAAGTTGGGGACATTTTGCTAAACTTCTATTTTCCAGGTGTCTTTATATATGAACGGGAGTGGTCTAAGAAATTATTTTATGCTGTGCCCTGATCACAGCAACATGTTAGTGACTGTAGCATTCTTTCTTCATTACTGAGACCGTGTAGCCGCCAAAGAATCATATGTATGATATTCCAAGAATTCAGGTTCGCACGCCTCAAAGGTAGTTATGTTATGACGGCTCTATTTTTATTTTATTTTCAGCCGATGACTTCCAGTGCCAGCTGGCCACATAATTGAAGTAGATGAAGTAATCTGTGTCCTCATTGTATGGCAATGCTTTCTGTGAAGGCTTCTAAAGCAAACAGAAAACAAGTGCATGCTGTGTGAATCTTCATCTTTGGAAAAGATGGAAACCGTTTTAAAGTTGCAGTTTCTCCTAGGGCCAAAATGAACCCATGGCAGTGACTTGTTTTAGGGGTTGCATTAGTGTAAAATCTTTGTAAAAGGCAAAGGGGGGGGGGGGGGAGGTAATCCAGTAAATCCCTTTGTGAATCTGGTAAAATGAGACATGGGAGGAGTTTTTCTTGTTTCCTCTTGCCTCCCCTTTTGTGTGCTGCTCAACAAGCTGTTTTTCTCTATCCCTCCCTTATCTTTGATGTGTGTCTGACAGAAAAAGGTTGGACTAAAATCAGAGAGATCACTTTATTGACCAGCACTTCAGGATTCTGAGACCCTGAAGAAAGTAACATTTCTCCAGAATTTCAAAGAAACCAAAACAGCCAAATGTTTGATTTTAAGCAGGGATGAAGGAAGCCTGTTACAATACATTGAAGACAAAATGTTGTTTGTCAATTACCTAGAAGGGATTGCACCGTTAGGTGTGCAAGAGCCATTTCATTGAGATAATTACTACTTAGTAATACGTTTTGGATGACCATGCACCTCCACATACAATCTCTATTAAATCAACAACGGACCTTCAGTGCTTGCGTTTCCTGCCTAGCTCAGGGATTCCCAGCCTGTTGTCTGAGCAGCCAAGTGGTATATCGCACTATGTGGATAAATCTGGGCTAGGTGGGAAAGAGAACGCCAAGCTAAGGCCTCGTTCAGGGTGCTGGCTTCGGAGGGTGGGCGTGCTGTCGTGCGTGCTGCCGTGAGAAACAAAGTATTCAATTTGAATACTGGTTTTCAGGGTAGCAACTGCCCTGTCTCCGAAGCCAGGAGTTGAAGCTGACTACAGTTTCAATAAACGAAAATTTCGTTTTTTGGAGCTGCAGCAGCGTCACAGGGACCAAGGCAGCCAATGAAATCATTCTTCAGAATGATTTCATGACTACAACTTGGATACTTACCCTGCCGTGTGTAACCCCGCCCCCTCCCCAACGCTGAAAAGTCTGCTGGGGGATAAACACAGATCGCCCAGCAAACTGCAGTACTGCCTCCCTCACGCCCTCCCTCCGAGTCCTGCAGCTGGCACCCTGAACGAGGCCTAAGAGAAATTACTAAACAGTATTTACACTAAAGATTGTTACAATGTGTGTCTGCTTTTCTATAAAAATATTTTGTAACGCCATCATCATCACATCTTTCAAACTTGACTTTTTTTTTGTTTTTAGCTTGATTTAAGTTTCTAATGAAGGCTATAAATAGTTTTAGTATTCGATATTCAACAGACAACAAAAAGGGGTATACTGGCTCAAACCTCCAGGGTGTTAATAGGTAGGTGTACTAGGGGAAAAGACGTGCACGCAGTTGGGTCTCTCCTGCCTCAGTTGGGGGGATTTTTTAGTTTGGTCTTTTACTATTATCAGATCTTTCTTCGTATACATTTTTGCGTTTTTAGGCTTTGTCAATTCTAAAATAACCATTAAAACTATACAGATGTACAGAAGGTATTCCAAGAGTCATGTAAATGAATACGCAATATATTATTTAGCATCTATTTAACAACACCTTATTGCTTTAGAATTTTTAAGAAATATATTTTAATCGGACGTTTTTGTTGGTTTCATTTGTGACCTAAACATTTGAGTCAAATATTGCCTGTTTTTCTACGTTATTGGCCTTCAACAGGTTCTGATATCACGATTCTGTGCTACTGTAGGTTCGCTAATACCTTAAACTATGCAAGCAAATGGCTTAATATAAATATATGGTCACCAATGCCGAATGTTGTAAATCCAATAGAAGTATACCGTTTTTGGAAAAAAAAAGCTGTGTGTGCTGTGCACGGGCATAGTAAGTGAAACTTCTTTGACTTTTGTCACAGAAATTGTATTTGTGTTGGTGATGTTTTAATTATAAATCAAAATATAATTTCATTGACAAAACACAAATAAATTTGACTTATAATGCGCGTGCTCGGCACACATCCCCTGTATTAGCTATTTGCACTAAGTGTGAATTCCTTGTATGTATGTGTGTCAGCCAGTGTGTGTATGTGTGTCAGTCAGTGTGTGTGTATGTATGGGTGTCAGTGTGTGTATTTGTGTGTCAGTCAGTGTGTATATGTGTGTCAGTCAGTGTGTGTCCGTCAATGTGTGTCAGTGTGTTTGTGTGTCAGTCAACATACAAACATAAATTGAGCTATACATTGATGGAAATCCATCTACACGTGCAGTAATGTCTTTGCTGCCTCCTGAATCACACACACTAGCATTTTATTCGAAGGTCTCTGAGACGGGTAATGAAGCTGGCGACAATCTAGATATAAAAGACCATGCGAAAGGGAATCATCAGTGTGGTTTTCTTTGCTCTAATCTGTGTAGTTTCACTTGTGTTACTTTTATAATTATTCACAAAGGTCTTTTCCTGTGAGCCTCGGTTCACTGCTGCAAGTGAACGGGGTGCAGTGGCATGTGGAACGGGAGAGAGTGCTTGCCGATCTTCTGCATTTCTTGTCTGATGTGCGGTATATTAGTAATGGCAGACTGTCTCTGGTTCCCGATCGAAGAATAGGAGCCAGGGCCTCAAATCTGTGGCTAATTAAACTGCAGTGTCATCGACCGTTGACGGTGCAACTTTCTATTAGTGACTCGGCAGCCATATTTGTCGTTTTTAATTTCAAATAGTTTTACTAGTTTTCCGCATTGTACAAATCACAGCTCCAACAATCCTCCTGAGCGAACGTTCTTATACTATGAGTAGGCATAATATCAATGTGATACTTTAGAATTAACATACCAACACTCTTAGCTATGTACTTATATTCTCTTTTATGCTTAAATTGCAGATGATTAGACATTAAGTCCATTTTTATACGGTTACTGTTGGAGGCTCTGTTCTAACAGGGTGATTTGTATACTATATTGTAATAAGAACAAAGAGGAAGAATACAGAGAGGGAGGAGAGAGGACAACCAAGTAGGACGGGGTAGGGGAGGACTGTTTTGATTTTCTGTTTGACTGTTTTGTATTACATTTTGTAGTACAATTAGTGCCCCAGCCAAGGTTCTCATGTTTTATAAAATTTGTCTGTAAAATATTTTAGGAACGCTGTCATTTTTTCCATCCGCATCACCTCGGTTATTCTTTTTTCTACAATTCGCCTAGAGGGGGGGCGAACTTCTTCCAGGAAGCCGCCACGGCACATCTAGCCGCCGTCAGTATAAATTATACTAACCTCCTCATAGGCCGGCTTATAACTTCAACTGGTTTTGCCAGGAGAAAAGTCAATGGGTCTATGGAGATCGAAAGATCTGTTACATCTTTAATAATAGTTTGGATAGTGGTCCAATAATTCTGAATCGCTGGGTATGACCACCAAATGTGAACCATGTCACCTCTTTGTCCACAACCCCTCCAGCACAGGTCTGATGTTGCCAGGTAGATCCGCTTCAGACGACTTGCGGTGAAATACCAGTGATATAGAATTTTGACAATATTTTCTTTGATAGTTATAGAGGTATTTGTGGCGTACTCCCAAATATCCCCTCTCAATTTTCAGATTTAGAACGACCGCCCATTTGTGCATATAGTTGTGATCAGGAAGAACGTGCAGAGACAGCAGGAGGGCATTTGGCGTCTGCAGGGAGCCAAGCTTTATGTATCATGTATATTATTAGCCATGGAGCTACTCACATGCTTCTTTACGCAAGTGTGTCTTAGGCTGCACTTATAGTGCTGGCGACGCAATGTCGCGGCAAAACAAATGTATTGCCGCAGTTGCGTGCACTTATAGTAGACGCAACGGCTTGGTCGCGATCTCTAGAAGTCGTCAATTTGATTTTTCCAGCGACCGCAATGTGACGTCGCATCGCTGGCATTGGCACTATAAGCGCAGTCTTAAGGTGGGTCTTAAAGGTGGATGGAGAGGGTGCTAGTCTGGTCTTGAGGGGAAGCGCATTCCAGAGGTGTGGGGCAGTCAGTGAGAGAGGTTTAAGGCGGACGAGGGCTTTAGATACAAAGTGGGTAGAGAAGGCATCCTTGAGCTGAACGCGTCGGGGTGGTGCATAGCAAGATATTTCGGCTGAGATGTAGGGAGAGGCAGATGAGTGTAAAGCTTTAAACGTGAGGAGGAGAATTGAGTGCGAGATGTGGGATTTGATCGGAAGCCAGGAGAGGGATTTCAGGAGGGGAGATGCTGAGACAGATTTAGGAAAGAGTAGAGTGATTCTGGCAGCAGCGTTTAGGATAGATTGTAGGGGAGACAGGTGAGAGGCAGGAAGGCCAGACAGCAAGAGTTTACAGTAACCGAGACGGGAGAGAATGAGGGCCTGAGTCAGAGTTTTAGCAGTCAAGCAACAGAGGAATATTGTAATATTGCAATATTTGTAATATTGCGGAGTAAAAAACGACCGGTTTTAGATATGTTTTGAATGTGAGAGGAGAAGGTGTATTAAGTACCTCTTCTACAGGCCATAATACTTCAACATTTGGGAGATGGGGAAATCCTAATTTTGGGGAATTTTTTTGCAGAAAGTGCTGAATCTGTAAATATTTAAAGACACCCTTTTGACAGCACTCGTTGTCATTTAAATGTAATGATGAATAAATTAAAACATAATGCTTTATTACTCTGATATAAAATAAATGGTGAAAATATAGATGTAATGAACAACTAACATTGGTGACACAACATGAAAGACAGACTAAAGTGCTCTATACTACAACTGAAACATAAGGGGGAAGGATAGAGCCAAACTGCTTAATAACAGAAAATATAACTCACAATTAGTGAGAAACAGCCCCCCTGTACAGCAATGAAATGTTTAAAAAGCCTGTATAGTCAAAAACAGGTAACAAAGGACTGACTATGGAATAAATTAACTAATGAATAACATATGGGAATGAACTCACTCACGCACAGATTTTACAGACACTGTAATGTCAGATAGTGTAGTTAATATTTCCAAAGTATCAAAACCCACATAGGGGTATACAGCATGCCAGAGAAAAGCTAACAGCAAAATTATTAAATCTGCTGTTAGATACAAATGCAGGGGTACTTCAGGTGAACAACATGCATAAGAACCCACAAAATGTGTTGAATGGCTCTGGGGCACGGATCGAGTCCGTATCAAGTTATAGCCCCCTAATTAATATGCATTTTTCACACACATAGGAGAGTAAATGGCATAGAGGATACTTGGTAAGAGTCCAGACATATGTTAATAGAGGGTGGTTCGCAAGCGTATCCAAAGCACTGGATACAATCAGCTGCTGGTGAGATACATGTAGCACACAGATGAAAGTGATCATACATACATTGTATTAACCACCCATTGCAGCGATGATCGCTAAGCTTATAAAGCCATCGTCATGGCTAAATAGGCACTATTAGCTAAGGCTAGCTCAATCCGAGTTAAATGATATAAATAACAGCCTCTCGTGCAGTATATAACAAACGGATAGCTTAAAATGAGCTCGCAAACAAACCGGCACTATTCAGTGCCTCTCACCCTCTACCCGGCATGTAGACGTCATGACGTCAGTCCAGTAGCCGCCTCCCACCTGACGCACGTTTCGCTGGGGCGCTTTTTCAAAGGTGGTCATGCTGTATACCCCTATGTGGGTTTTGATACTTTGGCAATATTAACTACACTATCTGACATTACAGTGTCTGTAAAATCTGTGCGTGAGTGAGTTCATTCCCATATGTTATTCATTAGTTAATTTATTCCATGGTCAGTCCTTTGTTACCTGTTCTTGACTATACAGGCTTTTTAACCATTTCATTGCTGTACTAGGGGGCTGTTTCTCACTAATTGTGAGTTATATTTTCTGCTATTAAGCAGTTTGGCTCTATCCTTCCCCCTTATGTTTCAGTTGTAGTATAGAGCACTTTAGTCTGTCTTTCATGTTGTGTCACCAATGTTAGTTGTTCATTACATCTATATTTTCACCATTTATTTTATATCAGAGTAATAAAGCATTATGTTTTAATTTATTCATCATTACATTTAAATGACAACGAGTGCTGTCAAAAGGGTGTCTTTGTGTCCCAGTTTAGAATTTTCCCCTTTTCCCTTTTTGCACGGTTGCCACTACATTTCACTATTGTATTTTAGGCTAATGCGAGAGTCACTTTCCTCTTCCCCTTCCCTATTTGTATCTGTAAATATTTAAACATACAGAGGTCTGGGGTCTCATATCTGGTTCGTAGCTCCTGAAAGCTAAGGAATTTCCCGTTATGTAAGAAGTCGACAATTGTCCTAATATTTTTAGGTTTGACTTGATCAAATTGTTTGGTATCACATCCTGGGGGAAAATTTGGATTGTTAAAAAGTGGTATAAGTTGTGAGGTGGGTGATATGTTTAAATTTACTCTTAGACTTGGTCCACACCTCCCATGTACATCTCATCGGTCCCAGCTCAAACGGTTTCCCCTGTAGTTTCTTTTTTTTTAGGGTCCGTAAGGACATCGGCAGAGAAGATGTTCTGGAGTACTGAGATTCAATGGCTAACCAGCAATATTGGGCTGGGTCGGCATTCCAGACCACCACTTGCCGTAATTGGGCTGCCTGGTTGTACTTTTAGACATCCTGGACGCCCATAACCCCTCTTATTTTTGACATGAGCATAACTGACTGTCCTTGGCCTTTTGCCCTGCCAAATATAGTGGAATATTTTATTTTGTAGGTTTTTAAATTCAGATCCAGGTATCCGTACTGGGAGGGCCTGGAAGTGATATAACAACCTTGGGAGTATATTCATTTTTACTGATATAATTCTCCCGATCCATGACACCTGGAAACCTAACCATCTTGCTAAATCTTTTTTTGATCTTATTGAATAGGGGTGGGTAGTTGCTTTGATATAGAGTGGTAGCACCTAGTCATATTTACTCCCAAATATTTCATATGAGAGGAACTCCATCTGTAGTTGAAATTCATTTTTAACAGTTTAACCTCACGGTCTGGAAGATTCAAGTTTAGGGCCTCTAACTTATCATTATCGATTCTATATCCTTAGATTTTCCCGAAATCCGACAAGACTTTTTGGAGGTTTGGTAGAGAAGTCTGGGGGCTCGTTAGTGTTAAAATAATATAATCTGTAAAAAGAGAAACTTTGTAATTTGTTTTTCCAATTACTATACCCCATATATTTTCATTTGCTCGTATATTCGTGGCTAAGGGTTCAATCGTTAGGGCGAATAGAAGATGGCATACTGGGCATCCCTGTCTTGTGTCTCTTCCCTCCCCTCCTCTCTCTTCCCCCCCTCTCTCTCTTCACCCCCTCCTCTCTCTCTTCCCCCCCTCTCTCTCTTCACCCCCTCCTCTCTCTCTTCACCCCTCCTCTCTCTTCACCCCCTCCTCTCTCTTCACCCCCTCCTCTCTCTTCACCCCCTCCTCTCTCTTCCCCCCCCCTCCTCTCTCTTCCCCCCCCTCCTCTCTTTCCCCCCCCCCTCCTCTCTCTTCCCCCCACCTCCTCTCTCTTCCCCCACCTCCTCTCTCTTCCCCCACCTCCTCTCTCTTCCCCCACCTCCTCTCTCTTCCCCCACCTCCTCTCTCTTCCCCCACCTCCTCTCTCTTCCCCACCTCCTCTCTCTTCCCCCCTCCTCTCTCTTCCCCCCCCTCCTCTCTTTCCCCCCCTCCTCTCTTTCCCCCCCCCTCCTCTCTTTCCCCCCTCCTCTCTTCCCCCCCCTCCTCTCTCTTCCCCCCTCCTCTCTCTTTCCCCCCTCCTCTCTCTTTCCCCCCTCCTCTCTCTTCCCCCCCTCCTCTCTCTTCCCCACCTCCTCTCTCTTCCCCCCTTCCTCTCTCTTCCCCCCTCCTCTCTTTCCCCCCCTCCTCTCTCTTCCCCTTCCTCCTCTCTCTTTCCCCCCTCCTCTCTCTTTCCCCCCTCCTCTCTCTTCCCCCCCTCCTCTCTCTGCCCCCCCTCCTCTCTCTTCCCCCCCTCCTCTCTTTTCCCCCCGTCTCTCTCTTCCCCCCGTCTCTCTTCTCCCCCCCCTCTCTCTCTTCTCCCCCCCTCTCTCTCTCTTCTCCCCCCCCTCTCTCTCTCTTCTCCCCCCCTATCTCTCTTCTCCCCCCCTCTCTCTCTCTTCTCCCCCCCCTCTCTCTCTTCTCCCCCCTTCTCTCTCTCTTCTCCCCCCCCTCTCTCTGTCTTCTCCCCCCCTCTCTCTCACTTCTCCCCCTCTCTCTCTTCTCCCACCCCTCTCTCTCTCTTCTCCCCCTCTCTCTCTTCTCCACCCCTCTCTCTCTCTCTTCTCCCCCCTCTCTCTCTTGTCCCCCCCCCTCTCTCTCTCTTCTCCCCCCTCTCTCTCTTCTCCCACCCCTCTCTCTCTCTTCTCCCCCCTCTCTCTCTTCTCCACCCCTCTCTCTCTCTTCTCCCCCCCCTCTCTCTCTCTTCTCCCACCCCTCTCTCTCTCTCTTCTCCCCCCCCTCTCTCTCTCTTCTCCCCCCCCTCTCTCTCTCTTCTCCCACCCCTCTCTCTCTCTTCCCCCCCCCCCTCTCTCTCTTCTCCCCCCCTCTCTCTCTTCTCCCCCCCCTCTCTCTCTCTTCTCCCCCCCTCTCTCTCTCTTCTCCCCCCCTCTCTCTCTCTCTTCTCCCCCCTCTCTCTCTCTTCTCCCCCCCTCTCTCTCTCTTCTCCCCCCCCCCTCTCTCTCTTTTCACTCAAGCTGCTTCCGTTCCTTTCTTTTGATAGCAATGAGGTAACCTTGTCTTTGTTAAATTAACTCAAGTAAACTGAGATAAACCATTGTAATAAATTAATATTGATCAGCGACGACTCTGTCTGCAACAATTGCCATCAGCGTTAGTTATAAATAATAGAAATGACGTAAGGTAATATATAATTCCATATACCATTAACGCAGCAATAGTGCCCACAACAGCAATGTCTCCCAGCATCTCCCCCTGTAACTACTGGCAATATGGCTGCGCGGCGTCAAATGGCGCTGCGTTGCCATGCCAATGGGAACGTCACGTGACGTAACAGTATCACGGGATGCTCGTTGCCATGACAGTGTGATGTCACGGCGTCATGCGGTGCCACGTTGTCATGGCAACTTGACGCCGCGTGTCAGTACATAGCATCCCGTTGTCATGGCAACACAGTGTCCTTAAAAAATCTCCAGGTTGACCGTCAGTCGAAGGTGGCAACCCTGGTTAGCTCTCACTTCAGGTTCGTTAAAAGGGAACCTGAATATTAGGTGGATATGGCTTTTATTTTGTATTGTTTTGTACCTGACTCAGTGCTTCACACAAGTTCACGCTTCAGGTTATCGTGTCATCACTCATTGGGTATGGAGGAAAAAAACGTACATGCATTGTTTCCGTTATTCTGTGTTTCGTATCCGAAATTTGTTGTTTGAACCAGCATTATGGCCTACTTTGCCACTTTTAGGCAACTATGCAGTTTAATAGATACACATCTGAATAGTGACACTCCTACCCATATCCCTAAAGAGCTGGCCTTGCATGATGATGCTTGTCATGTCTTTTGTAATGATTTTTTGGGGTTGAGAGTTATAGATATTGGATCTCTCCAATAATGTGTTTTGGTATATTTTTTTCTGTAATTAGTATTTGTTACGCCGAGGATATATTCCATCACGTTTTGTGGCAGTTCACATCAATCGTTGTATTGAATTAGCTTTTATTTTAGGGAAGATTAGTAGGGTTCTCAGGCTGCAAACCTTTCTAAGACAAATGGGTATCTGTATGTGTCTGACTGTCTATAAACTTTAAGATATAGGCTGATAAACTTTAAGGCTCCGCTCTGTGCAAAATAACAGGATGGTGTTACTGAACTATGGAAAATAGCTGAAGCGCTCAAATGCAGGTATATCTCAAAATGATAATAAGCCAGACCACTGTACCAGGGTACTAACAATTGATATAGTACCTATTGTGTCATATAATGGGTACTATCCTCCTGAAGACAGGTGGTGTGTGGTGCAACCCACTCACCATCAGTCTCATTGGCAGGTTCCCCTGAAAAATATGCAAATACTCACATCCTGGTAGGGCAGGCAGGCTGTGCAGCTACTCAATGCAATACAGGGAAAAGGGAGACCAAAAAGCGCACCAGCAAAAACGGAGCAGGAAGAAACCAGGACAAAAAAATGATTTAAAGGGCACTTTAATGTGGCAAAAGACCCATCCAATGCATTTCGAACGTCGCAGCATGCGCTTTTTGGTCTCCCTTTTCCCTGGTGTTACTGAACAAATGCAGAGCAATGTGCAAATTACCAGTACTTTTATGCTATCCAAATACACAGAGCCATGCATACCAGCAGCCCTACGTTGTGCTCTTTTCATTTATTTTGTTATTTTTATTGTTTTTTAAAAAAAAACTTATAGCGAGAAATAAAATGTGTTTTCTTGAGTAATGGGCAGCTAAACCTTAATAGCTGGGTCTTACACGTATTCTTTCATGTTTTATACACGATATAGTGTACCACTTTATAACATACTAATTCCACTATGGTATTGTTTTCACTTTAGTTCTGGGATTGCAGCAGGTTACATAGTAGATGATATGGTTGAAAAAAGACATGCATCCATCAAGTTCAACCTATGCTAAATGTAGGTGTAGATGTGTCTGCACACTGCATCATTCAACACATTGTATCCTCCCTCCCCCTTTCCTGTCATGAAGATTTTGATTTATCTTGGACACAATGGCACTTGGGGGCCCTTTTGCTATTGAAAGGGTTAATGGGGCTTATTAGTTCTGATATGGTATCAGTGGTTTGTGCTTGTACACCTATATCTGTGCTTATGCAAGAAGTCCATCTGATGCAGAGTGGGTTAAGTGACCCCCTTTGTTTTAAGGGCCTGATTGTCTTTTTATTTATTTATTTTTTCTTCCCTTGTACCCTTTTTAAACTTGGATTGGCTTGTGTGCGTGTGTGCGTGTGCTCACATATAGAGAGCTCTTCTGTGAGAGATGGGCTGCTAAGCAGATACTGTCTTATGCCTGCGGAGGAGGGAGCTGCTCCCTCCATTGCACAGTAAAAAAAAAAAATAATCATTCCAAAGCATTATGGGCAACGAGCAATCTCTCGCAGTCCATGCTGAACGGTGCAGTGAAGAACACTGTATATGCTGCTGTCGTGTTTTTCGCTGCAGGTCTAGCCATGTATGTTTTACCCTTCACGCTGCACGTTCATTGCAGTGTCCTCGTTTAACCTGCACTGCACTCCCCTCCAGACGGATGTCTGAGTGTAGGTGGAGCTCCACAGCCTGCTCATTCCTGTTTTTATTTATTTATTTATTTCCATCTCCTTCTCTGCAGCGGCTAGCAAGGGTAAAGCCTGCCCCTGTGAGATATGAAGAGGGGGATGTCGTCTGGGCGAAGATCAAACGGCGCCCTTGGTGGCCCTGCAGGATCTGTCCATATCCACAGCAGGACGGTCAGTCCGAAACAAAAGGTAAAAGGGAAGGGCGCATGTGTAGGCCAGGTCTACATGCGAATCACATTTCAATAATGCTGGCTTACATTTATTTATACTGATCCTTTCAATGCCAAAGTATCTGTTGGAGGCCCTCCTGGAGCCCTCGCCGTGGTGGCATGTTTGTGTCCGTTTTTGATATGCTTTGCAGCCTGTGCAAGGGAGGATGGAGCCGTTGGATAAGTAACAAATTACTGGAGATCTAACCATGGTCACCCGGGGAATAGGGCACATTGTTCAGGCTTGTACATTCAATACTTTTAACCACTGCATCAATGTTTCTGCAATTGAGGTTGCTGAAGGTTTTTCAAAATTCACTTCAGGCAGCAATCCCCTGCAGTTTGTGTTTTTTTTTTTTAATCACTACTAAAATATATTTCAATAGTTATCCAGTATTTTTTTACATATAGATACATTGATGAACAGAGGTAACCTTTAAGTGTTGTGGTCTCAATATATATATATTTTAATCTTGATGTTTTTTGTGATGGAAAAGATTGACCTCCCCTGCACTACTTCATATTCCCCACCCACACATTCTTATATCTTAGACTCTAGGAACATAATGTACCTTCTCAGCAATTATTCCCCACCTTTTTCTAACCTTTAAGGTGTTCTCCCATGGCAGTGTACATCGGAGTTGCAATAAAGGCACTGAGCCATTTCCAAGCATGTTTTAAATCTTACACCTTTAGGCTAGACGCAGGGTATTTAAATACTAGGAAGTATTGACGCTACTTTCACTGGTAAGTAACTCTGAGCCCAGGGGGTCCCCAGGGCTGAGCACCCTGAATCATATTGTGCCATCAAATCATTGTTGAATCACGCTTGATGCACATACCTCAGTTTGTTGAACATTACTTCTTTCTCTGCAGATATCGGCTTCTATGTTTTGCAATTTTAGTGATTAGTAAACGTGTATTTTCCCCCTATTGAAAGCCGTTTTTCTGTTCATTTATGAGTTGTGAATTACAGCAGTGAATATTTTGTACAATGTATTGTTTTTCTCAAAAAACTTATTTTTGTTGAATATTTATTTTCTTCGTTTGTATGTGACTAGGTCTTTTGTGTGTAGAAGGCTACACCAAATAAAATGTTTAACGATTTTAATAGACTTAATATTTTTGTATGACAATGCATTTTCCAACAATCTTGTATTTTTATTTTTGTACCGTGTTTCCCAGCAGCGTCCAATCAGAAGCCATCTCGGATGTATTATGTGGAGACTTTGGGAACGCTAACGGAGAGGAATTGTGTAGGTGCAAAAGCAGTAGTACCGTTCGAGGGGGTGCATCAGTTTGAGGGCTTGCCAGAACTACGTCGACCTGAAAAAGAGAAGTCTTTCAAACATACGGTGAGTGCTTTTGATCCAGCATTTGCGTTCTGGTAATGGAGAATTCTGTGCATTACATGGGACTTCTCTACATTTACTGCTAGCTGCCCTTGCCTACTCAGTTTTCCATTTTGAATTCCCGCCAAGCATTTCCAATTGAAGTTGCAGTGAAAAATAAAATAAACAAGCAATGGTACATGTATTGTTTTAAAATAACGTTTTCTGATTTGAACCCTAGGCGGAATCATCTGCTTTTAGAACATTGTGTCGCCACAATTTTATATTATGGAAGGGGGTGGGGGGGGGGGGTGAAAGTAGTGCGCCCCCCCCCTCCCCATTTTGGGAACTAATTTATTTTTTATATGTAATAAAATGCTGGTGATGGGGTCTTCAGTGCCCCTGAATCTCCTCTCTTCTCAGATCCGCTTCACTATAATGTTCTGTAATGTAGATTAGGCTTTCTAAACTATATCCTGTGACCGAATATAACGGAAGAAAATAAATGAAAAACAGAATACATATTAGAGACTCCACTATTCGTGCTCGGCCCGAGGTTAAATCGAAGCAAAGCCTAATTTTGGTTTAAAGCAGACACATGAAATACTTGCGTAATGTAATTTATATATAAAAATAAGTCATTTGGGTTTGCTGGATTACTGGATTTATTAGGCAGTCAAGCCACCCACCACCAAACTGGTCTGTCAGGTTTTCCTTTCTTCCTTCTCTGCCTTCCCTCATCATCATTTCAGCCCATTTCGATCTGCTCGATGAAGGCCTCCCCAATGATCTTCTAGAAACTGCGGTTGCAAGCCTCTCTTCTTCAAATTGCTCCAACATTTTCATCATCATTTTATGATTTTGTCCTCCCATCTTACTTTTGGTCATCATATTGGTCTTTTAATTACCCTTGGAATTCAGTCGAGTACCATCTTTGTCCAAAGATGGTAATTTCTTCCAGCCATTTCAATTTCATCACTGTTGTAATGACATCAGACTTATTTGGTTTTCCAACCCCTTTTTCCTGTCTTTGGGTAATACCCAGCATACACTTCTCCATACTTGTTTGAAACTTCTGAATTATCTTTTTATCTAATTAGAATAATAATTATCTTTTGCATTTAGGGTGCACGTTTTACATTCATATGTGAACACTTGGAATACACTGGTCGAAACCTTTGCTCTTGGGGGGACAGTGTGAGGTTTCCTTGAAAGATTCTCTTGTTTCTTCCGAATGCGCTTTATCCCATCTTCATTCTCCTATTGATTACATTTAAAAGGTGCCCATCTATTGTTATTTGCTGGCCAGAGTAAACATGGTTTTCGACTTCTAGTTCTATACCATTTATTTCAATCTTTACAGTTTTGACTTGTTAGTTCATCACTTTGATCTTGTTGAGATTCATATGGAGGCACACTTTCCTTCTTGCTTCGGCGAGTTCTCTGATTTCTTGCTGGAGTTCTTTTGAACTTGTGATCTGTGATTCGTAGGTGACGAGTATTCCCCATTGATTTTGATTCCTTTTTCTTCTCAATGCAATGTCTTGAACAATTCTTTGTCTTGCTGTGAAAAGCTTTGGTGACATGGTTGTCTCCCTGTCGCTAAATCTCATCTTGTTTGTATCTTCATGTAATCTAATGGTTGAAGTGGCATTCTCATAAAATCCCGCTTCTTCTCTAGGCTGGGTGAAGTCCAGGTCTTACAGCCGATCAGTGAGTATCTTCGTAAAATTCTTGTAAGTGATTTGAAGGGAGACTGGTTTGGCCTGTAGTTTTGAGGTAGTCTTTGTCTGCTTTCTCGTGGATGAGTATGACTATGGCATTGCTCCACTGTTCTGGAATTTTCTGGTTCTTCGAGCACCATGTAAAGAGTAGCACGGAAAGGAGTGCCTCAGCTATAACTCCGCCGGATATTCTGTGTTCACTCATTCGGCGGGTCTGCCGTGTGGAATACTCCCCTGCCACGCTTTTCTCTCATGACACCCAGATTGCCCGCTTTCCCTTGGTCTGGGGGTCCCTATTATGTCCCGTCAGGCTGTCCCGTCACAACGCCATCAAGCGAGAATGCACTTAACCTTATCAGTGCCAAATCGTGGACCTCTCGACCCCTGGTATGTCTGTCTGGGCCAACCAAGGCGTCCAGACTTTTTGAAAATTTGCGCCAGTGTCATTTACAAGACTCGTTAATTTCTCCATCTGGCAAACTGTCCAAATTCTATTCCGAATTTTAGCAATTGGAAATCTCATTCTTTTTCCACCATGCTGCAATCTCTCCCCTTACCACCGTCGCAAAGTGCGCCACCAATTTCTTTTCTTTTTTGGATAGGTCCAGGTGTGGTCTATTAAGGAGGAACAACCATGGGTCTAGCGGGATGTGTGCGTCTAGGATCCTATGTTGCCAATCTTTAATCGATTCCCAGACCGTGGCAACTCGGGGACAGGACCACAGCATGTGCAACAGGTCTGCTTGCTGTCCACATTGTCTCGGGCACAATGGGGAGTAACTTGGCAGAAATGTAGATAACTTTAGAGGGGTGAGGTACCACCGCATCATTACCTTGTATGCGTTCTCTCTTAAAGTCGTACATATAGAGCTTTTCGAAGTTGCCAAAACAATCTTCGTCCCCTCTTCCAAGTCTAATTCTTCCCCTACGTCTGTCTCTCACCTGGTCATGTATCCTAATTTCTGTGTCACAGTCATGCCAGAACCGGTCACCTCTTTGCACATCTGCGATGTGAGTCCCTTTTTGTGCTAGTGTTTTGAATTTTAATTAAAAATATCACCAGCACAAAAAACACAATTTTTTTACCTTTTAGCACTTCTTCTGGAAGGACACATGGTACATCATTGGTGGTTCCTTCTTGCTCTTCCTCTGCAAGATTATGCCCTGTTATGATTTCTCGTACAATTTTATGTAGAAGTCCTCAACTCATTATGATAAGTGCACAGTCTTTTATTGTGGATCCATTGTCTTGTTTGAGTACAGTGTCACGTACGGCACATGACCTGCATATGGGACAAGGTTTAATGCACGGCTACCTATCTGACACATTTTTCAACTTCCGCAAAGTTCCCTCAAGTAATATCTCCCCTCGCTCTGTCCCACTATACCATCTGTCACGAACAGCAAACTTGTGAGCACATGACTTAGATATGCAACAAGGGATAATACACACACAGCTACTCCTGCCAACTTCCCTTGCTGCTGCCCAAGGTACTTCAAATTAGTTCATATTTACGCCTTACTCGTTTGCAATCACATCTATTCGCTTCCACCTCCCAAGAAATATCAAATATGAAATTTGCAGTCTACGGTCCCTGTTTTATTTAAGAAAATCTATGCATTTAACACACAACTGTTATAGCAAAAATTTCAGAAAATGTAAATACTCTATATAAAGCATGCAAACAGTTCATTCAGTGTCCAAAGCATCACTTATTAAAGCTTGTTTAAATATATATAAAAATACAGTGCTTGAGTTACAGAAAAAGATTATTACAAGAACATACAGTTGCCATAAATGCAGGCCAGTGTCTTAAAATAAAAGGATAAAACATCAACAGAAATAACTTCCCAGAGAGGTCACTGGCGTAGGGAAGATGAGAACTCGCATGTCTGATCCCAAAACACACCTTGTTGAATTCTGATTTTCATATTACCTTGGTGAAACTTGCGTACAAATTTTTTTGTTTTCCCATTGAAATAACATAAGCCCACTCCTGTTATCAATCAGTCACTGGGTTGGCAGGTTTACGACTTAAAAGAAAAACTCTTCTTTTGTGACATTTAAAAGTCTTAATATGGAAATACACTCAACTTTTTTTTTGAAGTGAAACTTCTTTGCTGGCACGCATCTACCTAATTCTCATAGGACTAAATCTCATCCTTTATGGAGTCGAAAAAGCGTCACGATCAGGCACGATCACGCACGCACCCACTAGCTCAAAATTCTCACAGCATTAAAGTAATTGATGTAGACGAAAATGAGATCAGGCGTGCGCTCGCGCGCACCAACAGTTTAATCAGCTTTAGCTGAACAAGAAAAAAATAAATATAGTAGAGACAAACAACTACAGTTTCCATGATGCTTTGGTGCAGGAAACTCATCATGGAGGTCAGGAGTTCACAATGGTGCCTGTCTTACAACTGGGATTGGGGCAAACTGTAACTAAAACTGAAGTGTGTGTCTCTGTGTGTCTCTGTGTGTCTCTGTGTGTCTCTGTGTGTCTCTGTGTGTCTCTGTGTGTCTCTGTGTGTCTCTGTGTGTCTCTGTGTGTCTCTGTGTGTCTCTGTGTGTCTCTGTGTGTCTCTGTGTGTCTCTGTGTGTCTCTGTGTACACAAACAAAAGGAACCGTGTTATTAGAGGACTTTCCAGTGAGTACGAAGTGCAAATAGCTAAATATTTAGAAATCTACCATTTATAATAAGAAATTGAGAAGAGTGTAAACATAAAACACATGAATTGTATATAGATTAATATAGTAACTGTAATGATTATAAAAAAGGGGTGGGGGATACTATGGACATTTCTGCTGAAAATTTAAAACGTTATATGCTCAAGTCTTTCATTCAATCAAAATCATAAAAATCAAAATACAATTTCATTGACAAAACGTAAAGAAGTTGCACTTAAAACGCGCATGCTCGGCACACAACCCCCTTCCCCCCTCTTTTTATTTTTTAAATTTTTTTATAATACTTAGACGCAAGGTGAGTTTGCTGAATGTAACAATACTAATTTTGCCCGGCTTACCCCTAAATTTGAGCCACCCCTGAAAAACATCGTGTTTTTGACCTTATTGCATCCATCTCCTTGCAAAGATTACAAATATTGAAACGTTATTCTTCAGAATGGTCATCCCATGATATCCTTTATTTAATATAGCCGTTAGACTAAGTGGTGACCTATTTGTCACCTCTCTCTGGGATGCACAGGGAATATTTCAAGAACGTAAGGATTTCTTTGAGGCCGACAGCCCATGATCTGAGTATCGTCGATTTAGCCTTTTAAACTTTACATATTTCACCTTTAGTGGGCTATCAGCGATAGCCCTACAATCATGCCCTCTTTGTAAATCAGCACAGCCACAGGAAGGGTCTTGAACTGTCAAAAAACAATTCTTGTATTTTTAACGCCATTTCTAACCAACCTTAACCGCTGAAGTACCATATTGATTATAATACTTATCCCTTGCCCTTTTTATTACATAGTGATTTTCATCTTCCCAATCAGAAGTTGCTGCTTCATCCCCTTTAAGATTGTATCTTCCATATCTTTCTTCACCATACAACCGTTACATTTTCTTGCATCTTCAGTTCTACGTTTGTGGATAGTCTTGCACAGCTCTACATATTATATGATTAATTTAATATCCATTTTATATCCATTAACTTGTTGCATCCTGCCTTCGTTTACCTATCGGGTACTTGTTGAGTAACAAGATCAGAAATAAACCACCCTTTGACCTGTCTCTATTATGATCAGAATGCTTAATACGTAACTATACTAGTCAAACAATCATTTCTAGTTGTGTTAGTCAACACTCTTATCTGTTGGCTTACATAATAAATATTAATTTTAATTAAGTTCATTAAAAAAAAGCTAGGTACAGAGCAGTGATTCCCAACTGAGTTTGGGAACCACTAGGGTCTTGAGCGGCCAAGGGGTTAGTTACCAAACTGCACCTAAGCGTGGGTAATATAGTTGTCGATTTTAAAGCAGGAGCTCCCAACAATGCTTTACATCCACAGTGTCAAGGCATTGTGGGGTGTGACTTTGAAAGCTCCTATAGTAATGGATAGCTACTGTATAACACCCATCTCAGTACACACAGGTGCAGTTTGGGGCCTTATTAGGGGGGGGAGGGTGTTCCCACCACATGCTCAGGACACTATACTACCTGGGATTAGTCAAACCGTTTTGTTAGTAGTAATCTGATGAGTAGACAAGAAGATTTATTCATTGGGATTCAGAGAACAAATATTTTCTAGCAAGGGGTGCACAACGTTAAAAAAAAAAAATTGTGAACCACTGGAATAGTGAATAGAATGGGAGAGCACAGTTTGACCTGTGTGTACACACTATTTTTGCTACATATTTTCCAAATGGCATAATTACGTGCGAATAAAAAATGGCCCCAGGTTACATGACAGGATTAACCTTTGATGATTTTTGGGGGCGAATTCATATAATGGACATTTTTTTAGAACCAAACCCCAGTGCACTAAAACACCAACATGAGGGAGCAGAGTCAGGGTTTTGCTCGTCTTCTCCAAAAAAAAAATGAAACTGAAAAAGTAACTTAGGCCCTCACCTTTTTGTGTCTTTTCGTAGTTACAGTTATCTTATTTATTTTCCTTTTCTTGGGTAACTAGGTTCCATCAAGGCTTTTATCGTCCTGGCAGTCGAGCATCTTGCATGCTGAAGATTGCATCGCCAAGACCTGCAAGGGTACTGCTGAGTATAGAGCGGCAGGGCATCTTGACAGTCACATAGATCGACGAGCAGAATATGATGGGAAAGACCCCAATGGGGAAGTGAAAAATGTCTTGAATGGATGTGTGAAGCTTTCTCTGCATAACTCTGTCCTATCATCTTGCACTAAAACCAACTTGGTGACTGAACATCAAGGCAAAGGACATGGGTCTATAAATAAGGACACGCCCCCAACAGAACTTTTATCTGGAGTTTTTAGAACGACTGAATTTAGCAGCAGTGACATTGGTGACACAAGATTTGGAATGGCACCATCTCAGATAGAGAGTGGTGCTACCAGACAAAACTTGAAATGGACCAGCACTGTCAATAAGGAGAAAGCTCCTTTGAGTACACCTGCAGCTGATTTGCTTTCAAGCATTTCCTCTGAGAAGTGGAACAAGAATGCTGGGGGCATATTGTATGATCTGAGGATGGATCCTCAAGTTGAAGATGCGCATGAAGAATCGACAACCGATTCCATGGAACCATCTATGTTTGTCACTAGTGGAAGATGTGTGAATGAACCAAGTGTCTTTAATCAATGTCCTAACCAGAGTGGAGGGTATGGAGAAGAGTTATCCACTGGTACTTGTAAGAACATAAAGAAAAGATCAGAAACTCCCTCTTCCTCCAGCTCTGTCAACTCTAGCAAGACACTTGCCAGAGCTACATCAAGTTCATTGGATTGCGGCAGAGATCCAGAATCCTCTAGTAAGGATTTTGCACTTTCTGAGGATAATGCTGCAGACCATGCACATTTATGGGGTGGTGACCATGCACTTACTACTAAGCAAAATGTACCTTTATGTACTCTTTCTTCATCTGTTTCTTGTGAGACCCAACACAATTCTTCATTGAAAACTAATGCTACTATCCCAGGTCAACTTCCATTGAATAATGTAATCATGCCTTCAAGTATTATAAACACAAACTGTGTAGCAGCGGATACTTCAACCCAAGATCCAGGATTTGAAAACTGCTCTTTGAATTCCAAAACCTCCCCTTTGTCTCTTAGGGTGTCTCCCAAGAAGACTGGGCGCGCTGAAGTAATGAATCTTTTAAGTAATTTGCATGAAAAGTCCAGCGATTCTATGGATATTGAAACGACAGTGGTAAAGCAGGTTATCTCTGGACTGAAAGAACTGTCTTACAAGTCAGCCAATGAAGAGGGTGCTGAGGGTACAGCATCCAAACCATCAACACCCTTACTTTTTCCATCTCCTCCCGGTCACAGTCGAATACCCTTGGAACCAGATTACAAATTCAGCAACTTGCTGATGATGTTGAAGGATATGCACGACACCAAGACAAAGGAGAGGCAGCTGATGACTGGACAAAATACAGCATCGTTCTGTAGCTCCACTCAGGAGGACTCTCCTGGAATTAACATAGATGTAGCCCTTAAGCCTTTAACTACGAACGAGGTGATGTGCAAGTTAGAAAATAAGGCAGATGCCAACATCTGTGCTAATAAAAATGAATGTTCAGTTGGGCAAACTGCCACATTAAAGCCCTTTTGCCCCATGGATACTGTAAAAGAATCTAGCAACCTTAATGATCCAGGTATAAACGGGGCAAATGGCATTGTGTCCCATACACATGCAAAGCCTACAAAACCCTGCATAGCCCAAGAAAGAGGGACCATGGTGACAGAAAACGTCAATGCTGCTGATGTGTTCCAGACTGTTCCACAAAAGGGCAATTTGTCGCCATTGTGCACAAGTCCGGTGTTGGATGGGAGTCCAACTGGCAAGACTGAGCTGGGCTCTGTTTCCCCCTTTACCTTATCTTCTGCTCACAAAGAAACACTAACAAAAAATTCATTAGGATACCTGTCTGGTGATCCCTCTGCACAGTCACTTATTGAGTCTCCTGGGGAGATCACAGCACAGCCTCACCAAAGTAGCACAAGTGCAATGCTTGCAGGTTACGTGGCGGAACCAGAACCTGATTCGGAACTTAGCAATGAGTGCCCTGGGGGGGACGAGTTGGTTGATGTCAATCATGTTGCCCCCAAAAAACGCTGGCAGAGGTTTAACCAAAATGGCCCAGAGAGCAGCACCAGCAACTCTTCTCCAAGAGCCTGCAGAACACCAAGACCCAACAACTTGGAACAATGTGAGAAGGACCAGGGACTCTCGGAAGTACTTGAGCCAGAGCAGGACCGTGAAGTAACAGCCCCAGGATCAGCACTTTCTTCTCCAGCAGCACCACCAGAACTTCCCAGACGAGGTAAGGAAATTAAATATTACTACAATTTAGCATTTGGGTGACTGTCAATTGATTGGGCAAATGTCAGTAAGAATATACCTGATTTAGGCAGCAGTTTATATTTTCCATCACATTGGGTTGCTGTCAGTTATGACTGGTTCCTTGGTAACCTATTATTGCAAGAGTTGTGAAATACAGACTTGGGGTTCCAAGATGGCTGCTTAGGAGAAGGCTGCTGTCTGCTAAGGCTCCCACAGAAGCTCCCTCTAAAACGACATTTGAAACGGTATAAGGTGACTTTTCCACACAAAAAAACATGTAAGATGTTGGATTTGGGAATGGAAATCCTTTCAGCATAAATTAAAAAAAAAATATTTAATCATCTGATTCGGGGAATCTTAGGACTACACAGAGGATGTTAGAAGGGACATAAAATGACAGTTGACAAGTGAAGGCAGCCTTAAATTAACTAACTTAATCTAACTGGAAGAATGTATCTGCACCAAATATGACAATGGCTGACTAGAGCATGGGAGATATATGTGCTTTAGAGAGATTTACTTTTTCCTTACTACAAAAACACTGTACATTTATGGATATATGGTTTCCTTTCTTATCTTATTTGGAAATACATAACTATCATAACGAGATCAGTTGATGCTGGGAGTTATAGTATATAGATGAGAAAAAAATAGAAAAACATTTTTTTTCATATAAATGCATATTTATCCTGAAATTAAGAGGTCTCAGATATGAAGGTGGTGTCTTTAATTTTATTTTGTGGCAATATCTAATTTTCTTACAGAATTCTTAGATAATATGAGCTATGTTGTAGGGGAGAGGGTAAATGTTTAGTAGTTATTAATAAGTTGAGTTTTTTTCATGCTAGATTCATATTATATACTGTAGATGATTTGAATGTATGCTCTTAGGTGTTTAAAATATTTTATATATATATTCTATGTATGTTTAATTAATGTATTTATATTGTTTCAAATTATTTAAGAACTAATGAGATTTAAAAAAAACAATTACAGACTTGGCTGTATCATATGATCTACAGTGTTTGTATATTTATGTATATGCAAGGTTGGCATAGGCGTCCTATCAACACCTGTATATCATAGGCATTAAAGTTATAATAAAAAGGCTAGGATGTAGTTTAGAGTTAATGTAGGGTCCCTAGTGAATAATCTACATGGGATCCCTTGTGCATTCAAATTTAAGACAGTCTCCTAGGACACCGGTCAACTTCTCCATACCTATAGTATAACGCAATTTCTGATTTTAAGGGGGTCTGAAGCAGCCTACTGCGGTTGAATGGGAGTTTTTTTGGGATCGGCCACTTCGAATAATGTAGAATTACTCCATAAAACTAGGGATTACGGGGCCTTTCGGCATTGAGCAGCAGAAAAGTTATGTTCATCGCCTTTCGTTTTTGAAGATACTGGATATTGGTTAGGTCGAGGGATTACCAGGGGTTAGAAAAAAATTCAAGACCCTGGACCCTATTGATCAACAAGAAAATCTGGGACTAAAATAATTGTCAGAACAAATCCACCAAACATCAACCATGGTGCTTATCTGACTACAGTTCCTGAAACATAAGGGGTGCGTGTCCCAATATATTTTGGCTTATGCTGTGTTCTAAATGTCTAAATTGCTTTAATATTGTTATCCGTTTTCATTTATGGTTATGCAGATATTAATTTTGTGGACTGTCTCCGATTAAATCCCGACAGTCCTCTGGTACCAATTTCTCACTCAAATCAGTCTCCCGCTGATGGATAGAATTAAATTTGGTGTCAGTAACATCTGGTACCGGTTGTTGGATAGTAAGCGATTATATGGTTACAAACGCAAGGATCAAACATGTAAAGGAGGCTGGTTCTTAGTTGATAGGAGGGTATACGGCATCTGTAAGTATTTATATAAATATTTTGGCGAGATATTGGAATCAATTAAAATGATTTTTGCATTAACCTTTAGAGCGCCCTTATGACACTCCTGGTATGTCATGACCCTATTGACGTGCCAAGTACGTCAGGGCAAAAATTCTCTTTCTAGGGAATGGTCGGGCTAACCGCTCACAACGGAGCAATTGGCCTGATTGGAACGGAAATGGAGCCCACTTCACTTTCTGTGGGGTGGCAGTCTTGTGACCACTTCAGCTGCAGGCAGGTCTCTGGAGCTATAAGGATTTTTAGTCGACCACCGCAGGGGAAAAAAACTGAATTCTCTTAATGTTGGTAGTCTAATTACTAAAATTCTTATGATTTAAGCCAGAGAGAGACGCTGAATTTCCAAATACTGTGATCATGGGAGATCCAAGTGAGGTAGGTTTCGATTTAAGGCAATTCTGGTCCCACAGTTTGATGGAATGCTCTACAACTGTACAGACTATCTGAACAAAGGTCTATACTTTTTGGATAACGAGAAGGTTTTGAATGTGAGATGGTTTTGTTAATTTTGTGTCTTAATACACCCATCTTTTTACTGCTGTGCCAAGACGGCAGTCGGCATAGGTTCCTCATAGTATGTAATGAGACATGGAAGTGCCAACCCACCAACACCTGATGGAGTTATTAAATGGCTCTCTTGACCCTAGTGTTCCTCTGCCCATTTGCCCACCCCATTTCCAGATGAGAATAAATCCTCTGTTGCAAAGTCTATATTTTATTGTGAATAAGGAGGTTGTGAATGAGAATGTTTGTGGTCGCAGGGTTATTTTGTTAGAGTAAATTCTACCCTGTGAGTGAGTCACAGGGACCAAGTCTCAAGATCCTTAACTTTATAATACATTTTGGGAAATGGTCTGCATAAAGTGAGTCTTAAGAATTTGTATGATCTGTATACCCAGGTATGTTATGCTGGAGACTTGTCAACGTTTAATTAGATTAATTTGGTCATATCCTTGGGAACATTAATATTAAGGGCCTCTGACTTTGTATAATTGATATAAAATTCTGACAATTCACCAATACACACGTCATTAGACAGAGATTTGTTAGGGAGAGCAATGGCTTTGTTAGAGTTAAAATGTTGTATGCTTATAAAGCAATTGTATATTCCGTTGGACCAACCAAATCAATACTGAAAATATAGATAATTTCTTCCAAGAATAGCTAAATGTTCAATGGAGAGGACTAACAACAAAAGGTGAGAGAGGGCATCTGTGGTGAGTATCATTTCTTATTGGAATCTGTGGGGGGGGGGGGGAAGCAGCTCCAGCTTCTTATTGAGGCTAGGAAATGAGACTACAAAGGTCCTAACTGTCGCAAACGTAGTGCCAGTCTACCTGATATTAAAAGCTTTCTCCGCACCTAAAGATAACAGCATAGCGGGTATGTTAAATGTTTTTTGGAAGATGAATAGGATTAATTATTCTTTGTATTATCTCTGGTGTCTGCCAGATATAAAACCCACGTAGTCTGAGGAAATCAGACTTGGCAAGAAGCAATTTCGTCTGGATGCTAACATCTTAGAGAACAGTTTAATGTTGGTAATGAGGGATATAGGTCTATAGATCTTACAGCAGGTTGTCTCCTTGTCCTCTTTCAGAATTAGGACTATGTTGGCATGGAGATTTGATTGATGAAAATTGCTCTTTTTTTGAGATATCATAGAGCTCTGTGATGAGGAATCAAAATAGTTGATAATGTCATATATTACGTGTTTGTGAACCCATCAGGTCCTGAAGCATTAGTGGGCTTCAGCTTCCTCATAGCTTGAACAACCTCTTCCTTCGTAATAGGTTGATTCAAAAGCTCCAGAACCTCTGCTTTGAATCATGGGTGGTCGTCCTAGCTCTAAGGCGAACCGAAAGGACACTGCGAGAAGTTGTTTTTTCTGAGCCTGCCTTTTGCACATTAGCAGTGCTGTTGGGAGGTAGAGAGGACACACTAAGCCTTAAGGAGTTAGAGGTTTGTGAGAACAGTACTTTGTTGTAATTCTTGTGTGATTTATGGAGTGTTTGAGGTTTGTTCTCTGTTCTCAGAGTGCTTATACAGTATGGTGCTTTTTGTTGATTCTGCTGTGTATCTGTACTCAGTGATATTGTTGCTGATTGTGTATGTGTAGGCTTGTGACTAATAGTGTCGTTTCTTAGGGTGTTGGTTCGTGAGGGTATATCGGATCTACTTGTCTGTCCATTTTTATTCTCTTATTTTGCTAGGGAGTTTGAGGCGGACTGACTTAGGGTGATAGCGTGTAGTGCTGTCTGAGGCATGGTGAAGTGAGGTTGCTGGTGGTGCAGCAGAGATGACCCATAGGACAGGAGAAGAGTAGAAGTGGTAGGGAGGTGGAAGGTACACCCCTGCAGGAGAGTACAGCTTGGCGTGGGTGGAGACCGCAGGCAGCTAGAGGGAGGCAACGGTTACACCTCCAGGCGTCTTACCCCCATGTAAGATCCTGGAAAAGGAACAAGGAATAAGTGGCACTAACGCTGCTTTATTTTTTTTTCCAACTTATATTTTTATTATTTTTCACACACAAATGGGGAGGGGGAAGGATACAAAAATAAAGAGGGGGGCAGAAACAACCATTTTGTATCAGATTTCTTACAAACAACAACTGTCACATTACATATCTTACAACATTTGTATACACCGTATTTTTCGAGCAGCAATCCCATATCCTCTCCCTCCGGGAGCGTACCCCTATCCAGCATCCCAGGGCTCCCAGACCCTCTCATACTTCCTAGCGGAGTGGTCCAGAAATTAGGTAAGTTTCTCAATTAATTGAACATTATTAATCCTTCTAATAACCTCTCTTCTGGAGGGCGTTAGTGTCTTTTTCCACTTTGCAGCTACAGCGCATCTAGCTGCTGTTAGAATAAGTAGAATCAGTTTTTGTGTATAATGATTCATATAGAGGTTTTACCCGCATTGTCCCAAATATCTACCCAGTCCTCCCTTGTTATTTCAGTCTGGAAATCCAGAGCCCACTAGTCCATATATTTATGGTTTGGGGTATCTTTTTTAAGAGTTAGCCCCTGGTACAAAGATGATATCAAACCTCTTTGGTGTTTTTTTGTTTTACATAAATCTTCAAATCGTGTATATCTAGGAAATTCCTCACCATTGAGGCCCTGACACACAAAATGCTGGACCTGCATATACCTAAATAGCTCAATTTTGGGGTAGACCATACCTTCTCATCAGTTCCTCAAAAGACATAAATTTGTCCTTTTCTAACAGATCTCCTGCCTCTAGAATTCCTCTATCTCTCCCAATTTCAAGACCCTGACCCTGAAAACCCGGAATGAACAGGGGCGCGCGAGCCTAGAAGGGGTCGACATAACCTTATATTTCTCTTTTGCCATCTGCCAAATTTTCAAAGTAAATCCAATTACGGTCAGTTCCGACTGTCTTCCGGTCCCCGTCCCAGAACTAGACCACAGTCCAAGAGGACAGTCCATTCGGGTTTTTAGCGAGCTCTCCAAGTCCACCCAGGCATAAACTCCTCTCGGGGAATGCCAGTAAAATTAGCTTCATATGGGAGGCTATATAATATTTTAGAATATTTGGAATAGCCATACCACTTCTGTCCTTGGTGTCCAACATAATTGACCTAGCTATCCTCGGTTGTTTGTGTTTCCAGATAAACTGCATAATTCGATACTGGATTTCTTTTATATTAGAATGCGGGACAGCTACCGGTAATGTCTGAAAATAGTACAAAAGTCTAGGGAGAATATTCATCTAAACTGCGGTTTTCCGCCCTATCCAGGATATACAATGGGAGTTCCAGACTTGTAGATCTTTTTTAATTTTGGGGAATAGATCAGGGTAGTTATATTTATATAGTAAATTATAGTCTCTGGTAAGATAAATTCCTAAGTATTTAAGATGAGTCTTTTTCCATTTATAATCAAAGTGTCGTTTAAGCACCTCGCCCTTCTTTTCCGTTGGCGTCAAATTTAGGCCTTCTGATTTTCCCATATTTACTTTTACCGGAGAGCTCACCAAACTCCCGAAGAGTGGACTGTAAATTCGGAAGAGATGTCAATGGATTAGATATAGTAAGAATAACATCATCTGCGAACAGCGTTTATTTTATAGCACTCCTCTTTTATTTTGATCCCTTATTTGGGGAGGCTCTGATGGTGGCCGCTAGAGGCTCGATTGATTGTCAGAACGAAAAGGGGGGAAAGGGGTCACCCCTGCCTAGTCACATTCTTAATTATTATTTGGTTCCCCTCCCCTCCTGGGATTTTCAGGGTGGCTGTTGGCGACTGATAGAGAGCATGGACTCCCTGTAGAAAGGCTCAGGAGAAACCAAATACCTCTAATTTCTTATCTAGGAAGTCCCACATCCTATCAAACACTTTCTCCGCGTCCAGACTCAACAGCTTAGCTTTCAGTTTAGATTTATGTATTTGATCAATAACATTAATAATTTTCCTTGTATTGCCTGACGCTCGCTCACGAATCGCACCTGGTCATAGTGAATTAATCTTGGGAGTATTGGATTGAGTCTGTTAGGCATGGGACATAGTAGAGTAGGCTGTGCTGAGCAGATGCACTTACCCCCTGCATCTGTCATTAGCGCGGTTTTAGCAGACGCTTCCGCATGCGTGCGGAGGCTCAGGTATTTTGCAGAGACAGGCACATTTAAAATTTGCCGCTCAGGGGAGCGGAGCAGCGGTCAAGTGACCGCTCACATCCAATGGGAGCGAGGGACTAGCCCCGCCTCCAAAACGCGCTCACTGCCTAGCCTGCCTGGACACAAAGAAGCTCCAGTTTGAGCAAGTGAGCCAGAGCAGGAGCGCGAATCAGCGCGGCCCGAGGCACCATGCCCGAGGCCTTAGCTAAAATGTTGCTATAAATTTTAAAATCCGTGTTAAGCAGTGAGATTGTCCTGTGGCTACCATAACATAGAGGGTCCTTTCCCTCTGTAGGGATCAGACCACTATATTGGCCTTTGTCATCTGTGGAGGAATCTGTTTTCCGCTGAGAAAATCATTAAATAGATACAACAGACAAGGTCCTAGAATTCCTATAAAGTTTTTATAGTAGAGATTTGAGAAACCATCTGGGCACAGTGCTTTTGATGGTTTCAAAGAACCGACCGCTTTTCCCAGTTCTATTGGAATTATTTTTGCATTTAAAATTTTAAGATCTTCCTCCGTCAATTTCGAGAGGGCACAATCTCTCAGATAATCCTCAATCTCGTTCAAACCCGGAACTGTAGCATTCGGGGTTGAATTGTCTAGATTGTAAAGATCCATGTAAATTTTTTAGCAAATTCCTCTGCGATCCTTGAAGGGTTGTAGGTCACTCCCCGCTTTTTAACCTAATAGTGGGGACCGAAGCCCTCGCCTTAATTCCTTTAAATTTGTTTGCTAGTAGACGATCAGCCTTATCTCCTTTGTCGTAATACATCTGTCTAGTCCACTTAAGGGCCTTCTCTACATCCTCCAATTGTAGTCTTCTTAAGTTCCTCCTTTGCCTGGTTCAGAATTTTATATACTTTCCTTGACGGGTTTTTTTAAGTGAGCCTTCTAACTTTATAAAATTTTCCGTTAAATATTTTTGTCTTTCCATTTTTATTCTTTCTGTATGATGCTATTGAAATGAGATGACCTCTAATCGTGGCCTTACGTGCCTCCCACAGAGTCGCTTTTGATTCCACCGACACCATTATTAGGCCGAAAATAATTTTTACGCGAGTCTCCAATTTGTGCGCTAATCTCTGGATAATTTAGTAAAGAGTCATTCATCCTCCAATGAAATGACTGAGTCTTGGCGAAAGGTGGATCAAACAGAATAGCCTCCGCCGTGTGGTCTGACCAAGTATAGGCCCTGTATTTAAATGGACTAATACTTCCAGGATATTTGAAGATACAAAAATATTATCGATTCTAGAATATGAATCGTGTGGGGGAGAGTAGAAGGAATAATCTCTCTGCCCTTTAGGCGAGCAACGCCAGGCCAAATTCTTTGATTAGCCATCTAAATTTCTTTGCTACACTGTAAGGCTTTGGTCACGCGGCCGCGTGCACGCTAATCACCATGTGATGGTGTCCTCCCGAGCAGGTCCCAGTCCCTCCTCCCTGCACGGCTCACTACACGCTGTGACACGTCAGCCGACACGTCAGCCGACAGGGGATGCAAGAGAATTGTAATCCCAAGCGGCGACGCGTCACGTGGTGTGGCTGTGAGCCAATGAGGAGGAGGGGAGGGCTTCGGGAGGAGGGAAGGGATTCGGGAAGCTGGGAAAGCAGCTGCAGCACCAGCACCAAGGGAGCCCTCCTGCTCCCTCCCACAGACTCTCTCCTCATAGCAGATGCACGAGGGGGAGGGAACCCCTGGCAATGAGGAGAGGAGGCTTCGGGGAGCGGGGAAAGCAGCTGCAGCACCAAGGGAGCCCCCCTGCTCCCTCTCACAGACTCTCTCCTCAGGGAGGCTTCGGGGAGCCGGGGGAGGGAGCCCCCTGACACACACTGATGGCCCCGCCCCCGACATCATTGCCACGCCCACCCAACCCGTTTTGGCCACGCCCCCTGCTCCCTACAGACTGCAGGTAGCGGTCAAGTGCCTCTCCACGCGACGCCTGTCTGCAGTGCGGGCGCGTGGTCTGAGGCAGCGGGGCCTTAGCCTAAGTTATTACGGAATGTGAATGCCCTGGCTGTGTGGACTTGTCCATGTCCAGGTCTGGGAACACGTTAAAATCACCTCCTACAATATATAGCTGTTCTTGATCATCCCCCATTGACTCCAGTGTTTCCCTTAGAAAATCAATTTGTCCCTCGTTAGGCGCGTATATATTCACTAGTGTAATATGTTGGCCTGAGAGGAGGCCATGGACTACCCATGACCTCCCTCCCTGGTCACTCTTGACCCCCAGTGTCTGGAACGGAATACCCTGTTTTATCAAAATTGCTACCCCCCTTTTCTTACTGGTGAAAGACTAGTAGAATACAATAAGGTATGTCCTGCTAAAAGTATTTGGGGGTTCTTGGGAATCAAAATGTGTCTCTTGTAGGAAGAAAATATCCGCTTTCAAATTTCTAAATTCTTTTAGAGCCAGTCTGTTTACTATTACTACTGAAGCCTTTGACATTCAGAGATACTAACTTCAATGGTGTTTGACTAGTCATTTCCAATATCGTATCTCTCTCTCATGTGAACGTGCATTAAGTTTACTTAGAAGAAAGTCTTGGTGACTGAAGTCCGAGAGCATGTTTGAACATGGCGCATTTTGCACATCCTCTTTTCAGAAACGAATAATATAGGAACATTGTTGACACTGGTTTGGGAATCGCCTGCAGAAATGTAGAGGTCTCCAAGAAAATATATGGCAATTGCAAACTATTTAAGTAAAAAATGTCGAAAGAATGACCACATGCTACTGGCATATGAGTTGCACGGTTGAAAATATTATGCACTTTGTGAGGAGAAGGTGGTGGAGTACACAGTAGATTGGGATTAAAATTAATTGCACTGTCTGAGGCTCTTGATATGAATCTTCCCAAGGATATGCCCAGATTAATCTCATTAAATTGATTTGACATATTTTGGGGTACATCTTCTTTTGAAGTAGTGGGTATGATTCCAAAGAAGTAGAAAACAATCCCATTTCTCGTTGTCACTGCAACACAAACAATATAAAGAACATAATGAATAGTTGGGTAAATTTTAAATTACTTATTAACTAAACATTTTTATAGTTTAACAATAGTGATGTCAAAATATTAATGTTAAAAATGCCCTTTTACAAAATAAATACGTATGCCATACTCAAGTCCTAACGAGGGGTGTCTCCTCCTTGCAAGCACCGCCTCCAAGCATAGTTGGTAAAATTGCATAGTTGGACCAATAGGTCACAGGTGCCTGCTGCAACTGGTAGATGAAGAATCGGCTTTTAGTTAGAACTTGGACACCACGAGAGTATGGGCACCCCTGAAAGTCACTCAGAGCGACGAAACACGCTGGGACTGTTTCATTGAAGATTATTTTCGGCTAATAGCTAGCACGTTATTGCCTTCTTTAATCCTCCCTCTTTGGATCACGGAGGAAAGGGATGACGCTGGTCTGAAACTGCTGTGAACGCTGATCAGTGTGGTTTGTATATTGACTGCATTTGGATCACTTTGCGGCTCAACCCGGCGTCATCCATCTTTATTACCATTTAGTTTGCTTCCTGAACGGAAAACCATAGCAGACCCTGTAGCCTGGGCCATATTTTCTGGCAATGAAGATCCAACCGAAAGCTGGTCATCCATCTACCAGTGCAGCAGACTCCTGTGACCTATTGTCTCTCTCTGCGAATTATAATATGGAGCATGCGCTTCTCTTTTTGTTGAATGGATAGGTGATAGGTGAGCAGATAGCTGCTTATGACCAAGCTGCCATTTTTTTTAATGCCAAACCACGTTCCTATCATTTTTGTTTCTAAAATGTGCTCAATATCTTTAAATTTTACAAATATAATTTTAAATGTCCACCCCCCACCCAATTCAAAGTTTATTGAATACTGTGAAAATATTGATTTTGCAAAGTCAGGTCTTCTCAGTTGAAACAAAAGACAGTGCAAATGACTCCACACATGAATAAATGATTCCACAAAATAAGTAATGATATAACACAACCCAAGTGGGAATGTAGCTTCCACAAAAGATTTCCCAGGATGTCTTCTCAGTTGTCATTTTCCATTCAGGCGTAAAAAAGCAAAATAATTCAGATGACATTTATACTATATAGTATAAGCAGAAGTATGGTTACTCAAAGTGTGGGTTGGTTTAAGTTGTTAAAGTATTTCCTGAAGCATTAGCATGTCACCATGAGCATCACTGTAGCTGCCCCTAGTTATAACGTTTAACAAAAGTGCTGTCTTTTCAATTACTTATTGGTTAGTGAAGACATACCGGTGCCAAGGCAACCATAACATAGTATATTACATAAATTGAGAAATGTGCAAGTTCTGAAAGTGGTGGCAACGATTAAAGTATCATTGGTATCTCTACTGTTCTCTATTTTTAAGGACAGAGTAAATCTTCTTTTTTTTTTTTAAACAGATCAAAATGTGAAAAAATCGATATGCAAACTATGGGAGCGAAGACAACAGAGAACAAAATGAATTCACGATCTAAACATTTCAGTTTATGATTATTTTTTTGGCCCCTCCATAGACTAGTTGACTGATCTCTACTTGAGGGTTGAGAGGTAGTGAGTGTGTTGCCCTAATTTTTAAGACTGCACCGTAATAGTGATCCAACATTGTATTCGTTGGCTGCAATCATGGATATCAAGTAATGTTCCATATTGTCCTGATTCTTCAGTAGCTGTGAATTTGGGGAAGAAAAGCCACAAGAGGCGAAGAAAGAGGTTTCTGAAGTCTGTAGATGAACATGTCCAAACCAGCTCCCCCAAGAAGAGGAACCGCAAGCAGCTGGAGGCCTCTCACCAGGTTAGATGGACTCTGAGCACCTTTATTGTGTATATTCCGCCACTCCTATAAGGAGTTTAATTATGGAAAATTATTATTTGTTGGTAATTACACAGCCGGGGAGAAAATGTTGTTTAAGGTAACCAGACGTGTACAGCTAATTTATCATTGAAACTCCTGAAGGGAGATCTCATGAAAGAAGCTGGGTAACAATTGGATGAAAATTAGAACAAATCTGTTGTATTATAGCTTGGTTTTAGCTAAAAATGTTTCCATGTTTGAAAGGCTCTACAGGCCCCTCTGGTGGCAAAAATAACCCTTTTCATCCAATTTTATTGCCCAGGTATTAATGTATACACAGCTTTTGAATACAATGAGTTTATATGTGTAACGCAGTAGTTAATGGGATAATATCCCCATCTTGCCATGAAAATGAGCAAGCTACACTACAAACATATTGTATCTTAGCTTCACAAAGTTCTTCCAATATGAATTTAACTTTAAAGGTAGCTCATCGTGAATTCATGTGCTGTCTTTAATATGCAGAAAGAGTCCTTCCCTACGATATTAAAGGATCTTTGGGGGTAAACGGGGATTTGTGAATTGCGGTTCTATAGGTAGAAACGGTTGGCAGTGTATTACAGTATTACTTTATGCTGCAGAATTGTAATAACCAAAGTGGAGAAGCAATATAACTCTTATTTTTAATAGAAAAGTATAGAAATAATCAGGGTTTTAATTGCCAATGTTGTGATGCATGTTTTCAAATGTATGTATATTTTCATGTATCTTGTATATCTATGTAGTGCCAAACATGTACAAAGACCCAACAAGAAAGAGAAAGAAATGGAAGCGCAGTCCAAGGGGTAGTGGTGAAACTAAACACTTTTATGATAGATCGTGTCCTTAAGATCACAATCAAAACCAACAAAAAATCACAATTAAAATCAACCAATATCAATGTTAAAATAAATAGTGGTGTGCAAATGAAGCTGATGTGCAAATACTGCTTGTTGAGTCTCAGAGGGGTTATCCACGGGAAGATCCCGGTTTGAGATTAGAGTCCTGAAAAGCGTGCACTAACAGGGCATATGCCGGTTTAGAGGGGTACCCCAGGGTTGAGCCAATGCTCGGTGTGCTCACCCTGAATCCACTGGTGGTCCGTGGGGGTCCGATGGTTCTCTCCAGGACAAAGCCTCTCCGGTCACGCTGTTACAGGTTACTGGCACCGCACAGCCCTCCGGGTGTCCGGGTCTGACGTCACTTCCGGATATGACGCACAGGCCCTTCCCGGTTGTCTCTGGGCTGTGTCTGGCCTCCTCCGATCCTCCTCCGCAATGATAATGTCCGATAACAGGCAAACAAGCGCAAGACAGGTGCCGCTACCAAAGACCCAATTTGCTGTGTTGCTCACTTCACTCCACTGCTCCGAATGAAAGCATAAACCCTATGCTGCTCCTCCTACGCGTTTCACCATTAGATGGCTTCGTCAGGGATATCACAGCACTAGTCCAGTCATGATTTATAGTTTTACTGATTACAATTTCTCAAATTGGTCATCATTAATTTTAATGACATTAATTGGTTGATCCTAAAGTCTCAACGGACTAGTGCTCATGATAGAATGACTGGTTCATGTCACAAAACAGAAAAATGTTATAATTTAATTTTAAAAAGCAATACATTGACACATATTAAAAAAACCTTATGAATAAAAAACATGCTGGGCAATTTAAGAACACATTTGATCAATTATGCATGTTAAAATACTGTAAACACTTGTTACTTGATTAAAAGAAATAAATAAACATATGAATAAAAATAAACCATATATGGATTTAGGGCTATCAATGGAATAATCAATCAATAAAAAGGGGGAAACACATATTGACTAATTAAAAGATCCAGATCCTCATTTAAACCCACTGGACTAAGTGTTTGTAATTTAAAAATCCAGTAGGTCTCCTGTTTTCTGAGTTTTAAAAGTCTATCACCCCTCATAGTTGTTTTATTAATATGTTCAATTCCCACAATGGATAATCCCTCTATATTCCTATTGTGGGTTGTTAAAAAGTGTCTTGAAACCCCATGGCCAAGGAAACCTTTCAGGATGTTTCTTCTATGCTCTGTGAAACATTCTTTTAAACTTATTTTTGTGCGTCCAATGTAATAGAGGCCACAGGGACAGGTGAGCAGATAGACAACGTAAATAGTATTACAATTTATAAACTGTTTGATTCTAAATATTTCTCCTTTTACATTGGATGAAAACTCAATACTCTTATTCACAATGTGTTTACAAGTTAAACAGTTTGTACGTCCACATTTATAGCAACCATCTGGACATGAGGGTAACCACATATTTAGAAGGCTTACTGCCTTACTCAATTTATTTTCATTTTTTCTTAACATAGTTGGGGCTAAAACATTTTTCAAATTTCTCGCTCTTTTAAAAACAATCCCTGGTCTCTTTTTGAGGGTTTTGCCTATAATGGGATCATTTAAAACAATCCCCCAATGTTTCATCAGGATCTTCCTAATGTAATTGGAAGCCCCATTATATTTAGTAATAAATAGACAATTGTCTCCATCTGTGGGGTCATTGCTATCCTTCAGATTTGGTCCATTAATGTTTGCATTTTCTTGTATAAGGCATCGTCTGTTTTGTCCCTTTACCTTTAATAATGCCGCATCCAATTTATCTTTTTTATATCCTTTTGCTAAAAAATTTCTATAAAGTACACCAGCTTGCTCCTCAAAATCAGACTCTTTCGTACAAAGACCCAACAGAAATTTAAAAAAACAATGGGTTCTGAAATTACACAGGAATCCGTGCACCAAATGCTAAAGTAAATGTTACGAGAAGGGAATCTCTGCCCTGAATAGCTTGGTCACGTGGCATAAATACTGTATATGGAAACATAGTTCCGTGCTATGGAATGTGTTGGCGCTTTACAAAGAAACAATAATAATGTGTGGGAACTTAACAGTAGAAGTAGGTGTAAATGTAGAGGTTTGTAAGACCTGGCCTAAAAGGTAACTAAATTAATACGGGGAGATAGAGACGTATTGTCATGGGTTTGAAATGCTTAATTGAAAAGATTTGCTAGTGGCGTGGAAAGGGCACACATAAAGCACAAGAAGTTATGTGATGACATGACTAGATGAGAGCAAAGTTATAAGGAGAGAGAGGCCTTGGAGAGATGAGGACCTTGTAGTTAATATGGAGTTTAACGTTAAGCCAGCAAATGCATTTAAGGAGAGCTCAATAGGGGAGAGCATTTTATAGTTGCAGCAGGTTATGTAGATTGTAAAGTAAAGTCACCTATCCCCTCCTGCTCTTGTTTTAAGTCTGAGGTCAGTGATAAGAAGAGCGCTCCGAGACATTGCCAGAGCCCAGAGGTTCCTGCACCCTCCCCTTCGTCAGCGCATGCTGAGGCTTCCTCACCAGTGGCAACACAATCCCAAGGACCAGCAGCCAGCGATGTCTCTGAGAAGGAAGAGCATAATCCTCCTTTATCAGAGCAAACTCTATTTCCTCCCGATTCTTCTGAGCCGTCTCACTCGTCCATGCCAGGATCTCTGGAGAAGAAACCAGGTACAGACAACCTTTTGTGTGTGTGTGTGTGTGTGTGTGTGTGTGTGTGTTTGTCTAGAAAATTCAAACTCTTAATTACTGCAGTCTTTGGCGTAACACTTTTTTTGTTTTTGCTGGATTGGTTTGTGAAACATTACTTTGTCGTACATTGTGAACCCCTCTGGTTTTGTAGACATTGGGCAAGAGTATTCTGTCAACATCCTTCACTAGTTTTAGCTTTTGTTGTCTTCCTCTTCCCTGCCTGAATTTGTCTAGGAACGTAAAATAGTGACGGCCTTAGAACTGCCACAACCAGCAGACATTATTTCTCAGACATAGCTAGACTGTTATACTAGATACTGGACCATAGTTGGCTCCCGCAATTGGTAATTCCAGATATTACAGACTGTGGCAGTGGTTAGAGAGATGTTAAAAAATAGCACCAGTAAAGTTTGATTTTAGGGTCCTTCCCATCAATCTATTTACCTTGATCTTCTCTGTTTGTAATGTTTTTTTCAGTTATTTATATACTATTGTTTCAATGTAGCTACCTAATTGCATTAAATAAAAAATCATAATCATACCGTGAATTTGTTTTTAGACTTTGAATCCCTAAAGCATTGGTTTCCAACCTTTTCTTAATTAAGGAACCCTATAATGATATTGCGAAATTCTGTGGAACCTCAACCCTCTCGAATAGCACGTCTGAGATCAGATGCATTGTAATTTCTTCTGTATTTGGTAGAATTTTCAAATGACCTGAACATTGCATGGAACCCTTTATGGATGCCTGGGGAACCCACGGGTTCCTACTGTAGATACCCTGGTTGAAAAACACTGTCCTAAAGGAGTGCTTGTTTTTGAATGATCTCAAACCGGGCATGATCCTGAATGGTAAAACCGCTTCTGATGTTATCACATTTTCAGTTGCTTGTCTCAGACCAAGCATAGAGACTATATTCCTGAACTCAAAATTGCTGTTTTGCAACAAAAATGAAAAAGATATTTGGAACAATGGCTTCCTTTTTGACTGTACATTTAAAATTGGGAAAGATCAATTCTGTGGGAACCAGAATTCATAATATGAACATTATGGAACCCGAGTTGTCTCTGCTTTGGACACTTCTGGAGCTGTGTGATGTAACAATAAGACCGGTTTGTACTGAGCGGAATAATACATGTTTGACTAGTGTAAGTGGGGTCTACCAGCTATAATGTATGTCCATACATGACCTATATGAGTGTCACTGGTATATAATATTATTGACTGTTAAGTGTCCCTGGTAAGAGATATGTCCTCTGGATGTAATGGTTTCAGTGGTGTGAGTGGCTGAAAATTTGCTTCATTAGATGGGTGCAAATAAATGTCCCACCTTTCAGTGATATAGCAAATAGTCCACAGTCCGGTTCTTTTCTCAACTTATTGAGAGACAGACAGAACACATCTTTTATGGCATCATTTCAGTCAGTTACATCAGGTTTTCAGGCATATAGAACTTGGTTATAGAGTGGAGAATCTTCAGCTTAGTTGATGTTAAATGATTCAGCTGCAGCTTGGTGATAATGATTCTGGATATACATTTCTGACACTTACATACGATTTTACTTGCTTTTGGCTACTTATGTCTTCAGTCAATCATTAATGTTTAAACCAATATTCCTTCACATCCTTCTCTATTCTCAGAATTAAGAACTCCATTGTTCTGTCACTAAGTAACTATAGGATTAACTGTGTTCCTAAACTTTAAAACCGATCTCTATTGTATTGTTTTACAAAGTAACTATTTCTAACTACCCCAGTATAATTCCAAACTCATGAACCTATACTATTCAACTCAACAGACATTAAACATACCAAGTTTTATACAAAATAGAAATGACTAAAACAAGATATAGTTGTTTCTTGAGTCACAAAACATTTCTACACCTGCCTGTCTTCAGACTGATTTATGCCTTCTTATCTTGGCAGAGGAAGCTAATCATTTTCCAATATAATTTGTAACTTAATACTATATTCTTTATTTTAACTAGTTACGTGCTAAATATATATGTATATAGACAATATAATGTAATTCTTATTCAGCCTTTAAATCGTCCTATCTTCAGTGGCATCTATTGTTTTGTAATGCATTGTCTCTGCTAGGATAGGACAATAATAAACATATTTTCCCTAGAACGATATTAAGAAGTGTGTAGTGCTAAAGAGGGTTAACATGATAAGTATTTATTTAATAGGAGAAAAGACGCTAATCATAATTAATGTTAAACATATGCATAATTTGTTCTTAGATTTATTACAAGTTAAGGGTGGTTTTTAAATTAATTCTATTTTACAATATATCATATATCCTGCCTATCACTGAACATCAGAGATGGGGGGATAGTGAAAGGATAAGGAGGGAAAGGGCAAACTGATCTGCTGTCTGAGTGCTGAGATACATTTTACATTGGCAGATCTGCTTCTATTAACATCTGTGCATTCTGTTTATTAGCGACTATCTTTTGTTTGTAGCCTTGGAAAACTGGGCTTGGACTATACTGCCCTGACATGGGTTTAGGGTGACATTTCTGTTGAAGCATGCAGGCGATCAGTGTAGTGGTCACTTTATCCTGCTTGTAGAAAATATGTTTATAATCTGCTGTCGGACCAATGATTCGTTTTATTGCCTTCTCTTCTCTGTAATGTAAAAGGGATCTGTGAAAATGGGAACAAAGGCAAACCAGTGCCAACGCTGCCTGAATCCAGTGACCTGGACGCACAACACATCCCAGAGGAGAATACATTTTTCCCATCTAAGGTAATCTCACAAATTGACTATTGAGTCAAGTCGGTCATGGAAGGGTATTATATACTGCCTTGTGGCTTCTCGAGGACTTGTGGACTGTAGAGATCAACTAGCGTATGAGATTCCCATTGTGTGTGTATATGTTCTCACATATTTTTTTTTTTTTTTTTAATTGATTTTTTATATTCCTTTTTTGTTAACCCAATACAATCATTGTTTGTGTAAAAAATTTAAAAAAAAACTGAATGTTTATTTTTACAAAGCGAAATGCAGCTTTTTGATAGGTCAGTGACAGAATTTAGACTTCCAATCTGCCGTTGCAGTAGCCCTCTGTCCTCTCTCTTCCAGACCTCCAACGCTGTTCCTTTCAAGACAAATGCCCTAAAGTCTTGCAAATCTTTCAGGTTCAGAACAGGTAGGTGTTGACAAGGACATACTGTAACCGCTCTGAGCTCCCAATGGCTCTCATAGACCCTTATTCTATATGCTGTGAAGACACTTCCTCGTGCTTGGGAAGATTTTCAATGGAGCTGATATTTTTTCCAGCCCTGGGAAGCTGCTTTCCAGCATATTGAATAAGGACCATAGAGCTTCCAGCAGAGAGTTTCCATGGGACACCATCCCTTTGTAATTTGCCCATGCAGAGGATTCCGTGATTTCCTGAGGTTTGTTTGTCATATTTAGTACAGGCACTTTTTGAGGGTTACAGATTTGCATATTTATGTGCCTTTGATACAGACTACAGTCACTAACAAATAAAGTGTAGGCCTTGCAAATCCCTGTTCACCATATCCAGCAATCTAATTTGGTAGGTTGGGCAATAATTTGCCACGTGGAGCCAGTTTTTACTCCGCTACCCATCTCAATTGATCTCAATTTATCTAATCGGAGAGAATATATTTAGATACTACATATAATATCTCTGGTTTTGTGCAAGACCTAATTATCTCTGCGCAAAATTAATTGGATTAAGCAGGGCATTCAGGTAAAATTAGGTGTGGTTTACATATTGTGCCACTAGCTATTATATTCTCTACCGGGGCCAACGCATTTAGCCGTATGGCAATTTAAAATGTATTGGTTCAAAATGGGAGTGGTCATGGGGTAGTCGCTTGTCTTTGAAGTTGAAAAGCCTAGTTTGAGACCTCAGACAAGCTACTTCTGGCTTTTGGGAATGCCTTTTCTCTCGTTTGGATTGGCACAGGGCAATATGTCCATAATAGAAGAGCGTAATACCTCATGTAAAGCGCTTACTGTGTAAGAATACCTTTAGAAAGGGAGCGCTTGGCAGGCACATAGCGTGGGGGATTTCCTGTGTTGAGCTCATCTCTGATTCCTTTCCTGCCTCAGCATCCAACCGGTTACCAGAATGTCGTAGGAGGCGCAAAAGGCTACGGCTGGTGTCCTCTACTCGGCAACGCAAGAGGGAAAGATGCTCGGCCCCCCGGGAGGCCACATGCTCGGAGGTAATGAAATGGTTGATCTCCAGCATCGTTCTCTTCCAACCTTGGTATAAGTGGGGGTGTTATCTATCTGACTATACAAGCATAATATACTGCACTATTAGTGGTAAAAAATGGCAACGTTTATTCACATAATACCAATCTGCCCACATTTCCATCCCCAGCGGGGAGATTTAAGGTGATTTTTGTAGTATGCAAATGCATGTAACTTTTTTCATCATCTTATAATTTGGATGAAGGAGCAACCTTTCCTGGTTGTGCATGCTCAGATCTTTTAAAAAGATGCTACTAATGGTTATTGCTGCAGAAAAGTAAAGAAATGAGTGTGTCAGCCGTGCTCCTGAAGTTTGTTTACATATGTGCCCTAAAGAGTACCAGGAACATATTGCAGCAAATGCAACAAAATCAAACCAGTATTATGCAAAAGCCAGTAAGTTCTCACGACTCCTAGAGAATGCCTCGGGTGCACGTCCATCACCAGCCAAGTTTGTTCAGCATATACTGCATAGCTCTCCCAAGCGAGGGGGGGGGGAAAGTGGCACTCCAGAGGTCTTTTTTTAAAGAGAATATATGAACAAATGTATTCAACCTTTTACAAAGCCAGCAATTTGCATAAGCATACGTTCAAAAGCACTTAATGTTTGGTCTACAGATGTTGCTGACGTTACCGCTCCCGTTAACACGATGAGTTGCATTAATGCAATTGTGTTATTGAACAGTTGCGTGGTTAACGCACACTATTTAGTTTGTCATTTCGCATTAAAGGGGCTAGTGTCTGCTACATATGCTTCTTCAGATTCAAATAAATGTAGATGTAGGAACATCCACACCAGTGTAATGACTTTGCAGCTGAAAATAAATGTGTAATGAAAACTTCAATCCTATATCAACAAACCTTAAAATGAAAGCTCTACCTGTAAAATATGTTCAGTATTGTGCTATTCCCTTTGCTACATTGCACACTCTTCTGGCAGCAAGCGAGTTAAAGCTGCCCAAACGTTTAAAAAGGCAATTTAAGATATAAACGTATTCTGCTGTATCAGATGTTTAAAAAGAGATTTTGACTTAATCTCTGCTCTGCTGGGTTTTGTTTGGGGCGCTGCCATTTTTACTTGACTGAGCACCCCAACTATGTAAAACGTGGGGGTAAATTGGCAACAGAAAGGACCTTTAGTGTGCATGACGGTCCTCGTATGTCTGTACAGGGAGAGCTGCATGAAAATGGGGTTGCAGCCAGCCCAAGTGACACAGCTGAAGATGGGCTGGAACATGAGCATGGGGGGTCCTCAAGGAAGAACCAAGGGGAGCGTGGGGGAGGAGGAGCCGCCATGAAAGAGAATGTGTGTCAGGTGAGACGTGATCCAAGGTAAAATCTGATGTTTCTGTTTGTTTTGTTTACTGTTCAGTACTTTCTGGAAACCCATTTCTCCACGGCCACAATAAGATGGGAGACGTTTTTGCTATGAAGCTCCTTGATCTTTTTTTATCTTGTATGCTCCATGTAAAATTTCTCAAAAGGTACTTAATTGAATAGGTCACTGGGGCGGGGGTTAATATTGAACGACTGTTGATTTTATGCATGCTCTAAGCACATTGACCTCATTGCACTGTATGTAATTAGTTACCACCATCGACCGCTTTAGCCCTCATATTATTTTTATTTTATTTTTGGGCATTTATTTTAACTATTAAAAACAATTGTACCACATACCTGTGATAATGTACATAGAGTTTCCGGTTACATTGTGTATTGTTAACATGCTTTCTAACAATACAGGATTCTACATTGGTCAGGATTGACCAGTTTTGAGCATGCGCCATGTGTTCTAAACAGTCTTTTACACTGCATAACTTCATTATATAACAACGTTTCACTTAAAAAGAGGCTGTCATCCATATGGTCCTGCACCAGTCCTGTAATATTATAATTAAAATTTTGCCGCCGATCATAGATCAGTAGTCCTTTTTGTTTTTTAAACATACAGAAAGCCTTTACTGCATTCCTAATGTAGCACTCTGGGAGACTTTCTCATGTGTTCCTATCCAGGTGTGCGAGAAGCCAGGAGAACTGCTGCTTTGCGAGGCTCAGTGCTGCGGAGCGTTCCACCTGCAGTGCCTCGGCATGAGTGAGATGCCTCAGGGAAAGTTCTTCTGCGGAGAGTGCTCCTCAGGTACAGGACTGGCTCTGCTGCGTGGAGAATGGGGGGTCCTTGACTCTTACGAAGACCCATCACAGATGCTCCCTGTTATTTCTCATTGTAGTTTTATGGAAGCACAAAGCCTATACAATCTGGATAGACTCTGCGCTTCCGCCTAGTTATTGACATTTTTGAGAGAGGTGCAGCTATCGAGTGTGTACAATGAAATGGAACAGAATTTTTTTTGATAGATACAAGATGCATGTGAAAAGTTTCCATAGTCCATATTCCCAATTTTAGGAGTTTTATTTAGTATTACTGTTCCGATAGCGAGCACCTACATTCTCATTCTTTCTCTTATGTTGCCATTGATATTTTCCAATGGCCGTTTCCTACTTGGCATGTTAATTATTAATCTTTATGTATAGCTTTATAGTGCATTACAATCATTAAAGCAAAAAAAGTAGGTCTACGTGTTTAAAATGTGACTATGGCTTTGTTAAAACAAATCTTTTATGGTTTCAATTATGCATTGCAGGAAATTTACCATTAAAATCTTGCGTTTTCGTGGTCCGTATGTAAAACCATGGAATACTTTCACTTGATTTATGGATGCCACTGTCCAATAATTGTTACAATATAGTGTATCAAACTACCAAGAGCATTTGTAGCTGAACTAAGATTACTTTTTTAAACCTATTTGAAGTTCTTGTTAATTACTTCCTGTTTCTAAAAAATGTCCAAGTTGGCCATCTTTTTTATTTGGGTGCTGTTTCTCAATATGAAAAATACCCGTGGGGGTGTGAACTCCAGAGCTGAACCATGCTATTTTTAGTTCTGGGGATCCCCCAGTTCCGGCCATACTTACCACTAAATTTGCCAGCATAGCATCCTTGTTTGTCCACTGAATTGAGATGGCCGTCCAAAAGGAAGACACAATGGATGATGTGGCTTCTTATTGGCTCCCAGGACGAGCAACATTTCAGCAGCCTTGCGTTTGCCACTCCCGGGGCAGATACCAAGATTCTTACTGATGAAGTTACTGATGTAACACGAGGGTCCCCGAAACGGAAAATAATGTGGTTAAGATCCGGAGTTAAAATAAAAACACGGCTGTTTTCAGGATGTAGTCGTATAATAAAAAAGCTGTCAACCAATATTTTAAACACAGTGCTTTTCTACACTTCAGACTTGAAGACTGATTTATAAAGAAGTATTTTCACACTTTTAAGATTCTTATAAGCGACCCCCATGCATCCATTTGTTTCTCTGTACATTCAGGTGTCCACACCTGCTTTGTGTGCCAGACACCTGATCAGGAAGTTAAGCGCTGCTTGCTCCCCCTGTGTGGGAAATTTTATCATGAGAAATGTGCCCTCCGGTATCCTCCGACTACACAGCAGAATAAAGGCTTCCGCTGCTCTCTGCACATCTGTGCGACCTGCCATGCCACCAACCCCAGCAATCCGTCTGCATCCAAAGGTGAGTGAGGCTTGAGCGGTCCTATGTAGAGAACGAAAGTTCCCCCCAAAAAACATATTGAAACAGTCCCAATGAAGTACAACTGCTGTCTTGTGCGGTCCTCCCTAATACCATCCAATTCACAGCAAACAACATTAGAGAAACACCTACAGGTGTGAGGTTCCTTTTGTAGCTCGTACAGTGGTAAAGGCAGAAGGGGTGGCACCACACAAACTCAACATAAATAAATATGCATGGTCTTGTCTTGGATCTAATCGATTTATTTTATCTTAGTAGATATTTTTGGGTATCACCAGAGGCTGACTAAGTGCATAGAGATACAGTGTAACAGGACTAACTTAAGGAATGCCATAAATAACCCTTTCCTGGCAGAGCAAGTGAAACAATTTCTTGGTATATGATGCCTTTTTCCCAGACTGGTTTAACTCTGTAATTTGCAACAGGCCGCTTGATGAGATGCGTGCGCTGCCCAGTTGCATACCATGCCAATGATTTCTGCATGGCAGCAGGGACAGTTATCCTGGCTTCCAACAGCATTATCTGTCCCAACCACTTCACACCTCGTAGAGGCTGCAAGAACCATGAGCATGTCAATGTCAGTTGGTGCTTTGTGTGCTCTGAAGGTGAGCTTGCATGATGAGGGTCACTACTGTGCTGTACTTACTGTTAGAGTCTGTAGTGGATGAGGGGTTTCATTGTTCCTGTACATGGTCCTTTGTGAAATGAGATGTAGGATGGGAGATAGAATGGGTTGCGGATGTTTTGATGCATGTCTCTGGAGTAGAGTGTAGAATTTTGGGGCTCTGTGGAATGGGTGTGGTTGTGGTCTGTGGATTATGGTGTGAATGTAGAATGGAATAAGGGTGTTGTGGTGGGAATATGTATGTTTTTGTAAAGCTTTTTCAGTTTAGTGTAGAAGTTGGTTGTGGAATGTGAATAACTGTTTCTTTTTGTTGGTTTGTCAGTTTTGTTTTAAGTGTGTGGATCTTACCTAGATGCATCTATTGTCTCCATAACAGGAGGGAGTCTCCTATGCTGTGAGTCCTGTCCTGCTGCTTTTCACCGCGAGTGTCTGAACATAGACATGCCAGAGGACAGCTGGTTCTGCAACGACTGCAAAGCTGGCAAAAAGCCACATTACAAGGAGGTGGTGTGGGTGAAGGTGGGAAGATACAGGTAAAGAGGAGAGCAGTGAACCAAGGGTAGCATTGTTCGTATGAGTCCTGGGCCTGACGTCAAGCAACATTACTGATAATGGTTTGGGTGGCTTGTCCATTATTGATAAAATCCTTACTACAGATCCATGCAAAGTTTTAAACCAAGTTACTTTATTCAGTTTAATTGGGATGGTGGGAAGCCTGTGGTGAAAAGGGGTCCCTGAGGAGGAACAGCAATGAAGGGTCCCTGTACCAGTCTTGAGCTGTGGTAAGATGTGTATCTCTGCACCATGTACATCTTGCTGTTTGTTTGGATATGCTTGATCTGACATCCCTCGGGGTGATATGGGATTGATGATCCAATGATCACGTGTATCTATTTTCTCAGGTGGTGGCCGGCAGAGGTTTGTCACCATAAGAACATTCCTGTGAACATTCAGAAGATGAAACACGACATTGGTGAGTTTCCCGTCTTGTTCTTTGGTTCCAAGGACTATCTGTGGACCCACCAGGCCAGAGTATTCCAATACATGGAGGGGGACGCCAACAGCAAGGACAAGATGAGCAAGGGGGTGGACGCCACTTACAAAAAAGGTACAGAGAAAGAAGAAAGCGCTGTCTTACACTTTCGGAGGTTAGGTTGCTGCTTATTTTCTTAACGGGTTTTGCTCTTTTTCCAGCGCTGATGGAGGCTGCAGATCGGTTTGAAGAGCTGAAGGCTCAGAAAGAAATAAGACAGCTGCAGGAAGAAAAGAAAAACGACAAGAAGCCTCCACCATACAAACACATCAGGGTAAACGCAAAACTTGCACATTCTGCACATGAAGGGCAAAACCCCCACTGCAATATGAAAACTGAGTAGGTGACATGCCTACGTAACCCGGTATAAAGAACCAGGGACCAACGCTGCCATCCCACCATACAGACTCATTAAAGGAGCACTCAAAGTCGTCAAATCTTGTTGCAGTTTTTTTATATAGCATTGAAGCAGGGGGTCTCCGTAGCTGAACCTCATTAATTTTGGCTAGTGGGACCCCCTACCTCCGGAGATATTTGCCTCCGAAGTAGGTGCTGGTAGCCACTCGAGCTGGGCTTTAAAGTTTAAAGCTCCCGCGTCACATGGGCCAATAGGAAGCCGCACCAATATCATCATGACTTACTATTCGCCCGCAGTGCGCAAGATCTTTAAACAGCGGCCATTACGTGCTTCCGGACAGCCAGCTACCGGCACCTACTTCAGAGGTAAGTATCTGCGAAAGCAGGGGATCCGCTGAGCTGAGATTAACAGGGTTCAATTACGGAGACCCCCTGATCAATCCTATATCTTTAAAAAAATTAAATGATTTGCAAACAATGTGTTGCAGACATCTGACAGAATAGGTGATATATATTCCGAGACTATTATTTATTACTATTGCCTATTTGTTGTAGATGTCCAGCTCCACAGCGCTATTTTCGTTCTATGTACGCAGCGCTGTATATAGAATTTTTTGCAGGCACAGGTAACATAGAAGTTACAATCTGTTTTTGGAGGCAGCGGGAGCTGACACCTGGATTTGAACCAGGTTCCCCTGCTTCAAACTCGGTGCCATTGTTTTCAGAGTCTGTGCCTTTACACACTGAGCCACTTCAACCACACATATTCGAACATCATCTTTGCATGTATGTTAAAAGGTCACATTTTCATGAATACCGTGTTAAGAATCGATCTGATGCTGGCATACATCTGCTCAGGGACTGGTCACTACATGCTCTTGGTCACCCAAGCCATTCTGCCTCAGACAGAAATGATTCCGTGTTCGGTAGTATGTCCTGAGTAGAGTAAATACAGTGTGTTAGTAGATTATAGGCATTGGACAGTTCCTTAACGGTCGTGTGTGTGTATATGAGTATTTTAGGGTCCTTCGCCTGGTTAACAGAGTACTTCTCTTTAAAGGTGAACAGGCCTGTTGGGAAAGTTCAGATCTTCACTGCAGATTCGTCCGAAACCCCTCGCTGCAACTGCAAAGCTGCTGACGAGAACCCCTGCGGGCAAGACTCAGAGTGCATTAACCGCATGCTGCTGTATGAGTGCCACCCCTCTGTGTGCCCGGCTGGGGAGCGCTGCCAGAACCAGGCCTACTCCAAACGGCAGTACCCAGAGGTGGAAATCTTCCGAACACTGAGCCGAGGCTGGGGGCTGCGCTGCAAGACGGACGTCAAAAAGGTGTGCGGATTTCTTGGCCTAAAAAAGAAGCGCTTCTCCATAATTTCAGCTCAGTATATTGCTGCTGTTAATTTTGTATACTGCTGGCCTTTTGCAACGTCACTTAGCCTAACAAATCCAGGGGAGGGTCAGGAGCTCTACACTTACAAGCAAATCCCGCCAGCATCGGAAGCCTTTCCGTTTTAATTTTGTGATCAGCAGAACACTCAATTTAAGGTGTAATGCTAACCCCTTTTTTTAATTTATTTGCAGCTCTTTGACGGTTACTTAACTACTCAGAAACAAGACATGCATTGCTCTGATTTTGTAAGCTTAATGGTTTTCATGAACATGTCTTCCCCCTCCTCGTGCAGCCATTTACAATGAAAGCACTGCACTAATAAATCTGCGATTTTGATATACGTGTTTCCTGTGTAAGTAGAATATGGCAGACTTGAAGCGCCTTGTTCTCTTGGCACCGTCCTCCTTTGCCTTCTGGTCGAATAATTAAATATTCTCCTTGGTGTGTGTGCTTCATCACCTCTGACTCGGTGTGACACCACAATTCATATTAACTGGTAACTCTGCATCCTGTGGGGGGGGGGGGGGGTTAGCTAGTAGGTGTGTGGGCCGGGGAGGGGCTTTGTTTAATCAGCCTGGAGGTGCACATAATTTCGCTGCTCGCATCTCTTCATTTAGCTGTCTCACCTCAATTTTTGTTGTTGTTAGGGTGAGTTTGTGAACGAGTATGTGGGGGAGATGATTGATGAAGAGGAGTGCCGCTCCAGGATCCGTTACGCCCAGGAGCACGACATCAGCAACTTTTACATGCTCACATTGGACAAGGTAATGGCCAGACAAGAAGGGGGGGGGGGGGAATGGACTGTCAGGAAAGTCCTGCATGTCTACTGTCACGTACGGCACACCTGTGAGCACGTGACCTCCATATGGACAAGGCTTAATACACAGCTCACAAGCTGTCCCACTTTTCTACCTTCGCAAAGGTCCCTCAAATGGACAATCTCTTCCCTCAATCTGTCCCCATATACCATTTCTCTTCTACATGTCCCCATATACCATCTGTCACGAACGGCACACAAGTGAGCACGTGGCTTAGGTTTTCAAGCAGGGTTAATACACACGGCTGGCTACTCTAGCCAACTCGCCCTTCTGCGCAAGGTACTTTCAATGAGTTAATATTAACCCCTTACTCAATTGCAATCAGATCTATCCACTGCCACCACCCAGGAAATATGCAAAAATATGTCATTAATATATCTGCATGGGTCTTAGGTACCTGTTTATTATAGAAAAACTATGCACTTAGACATAATCTGGTGTAGCAAAATGTGTGCGAAAATGTAAATACTCTCTCCAGAGCGTGCAACAGTTCAATCAGAGCCCCGAAGCATCACTTATTAAATGTTTTTAATATATGTAAAAATACAGTGCTTAGATTACAGAAAAAGGATTACAAGAACATACAATTACAGTAAATGCTGGACAGTTTCTTAAAATAACAGGATAAAACATAAAACAGAAATCCCTATACATTACGTCATCATATGTCAGTCTTTTCTCCCAGAGAGGCCACTTTGGCAGAAATGAGACTTCACGTGTTTGGTCCAAAACATACCTCTGAAATCTGCTTTTCATAATACCTTGCTTGCTAAGTCTTATGTACTATTATTTCCCAATTTAAACAACGTAAGCCCACCCCTGTCGTAAATCAGCTGCGAGAGTGACAGTTTTACGATAGAGTAAAAAAAAACTTCTACCAAGGGTTTGCCTCAATATATAAAAGTACTCATAACTTCCCTTCTCTAGTACCTAGACACACGTCACATCAATAGATTCAGGCGGTCATGGCGTATGCAACGAGACCAAGTATGACCGTCTTGCCCCTAAAGTTGAGCGACAAATGGTTATGTCTCTTATCAGCTAGACCTCACGTGTCTGACCTCACTGCATTCGTCTCCTTGCCATTTTTGCAGATATCAACATTTTATACTTCATAATAGCTGTCACATCCATGATTCCATATTTCATATATTTTGAATGGTATGGCATAGTCCTGACCCCTGGCACTCCATAGAACCCTTCCAGGAATACTTTGAAAGTACCGTTAAACAGTGTCCTGTTTACATTAGTGTCAGGAGAACCATAATTTACTCCCATCTCTGGCAAAACCTGTTTTATCTCTAGATTCTATCAGTCCTAAAACTAGGCCTGGCCAAGGGGTTAACGGGCCATAAAACATTTATTTGTATTTTTCAAATCAAACTAACTACATTAACCCCTGAAGCACCAGATTGATTAAAATAAAGATCTCGTGATATTATCATGACATCTATAATAAAGCATGTCTTTTGTGTGTGAAGCTGGATCATTCTAAACCCCACTTTGCTGCTTCTCTCCTGTACACAACTATTTGGAGAGTATATAAACCCCCTTTACCTCTTGAGTGCGGCTTCCTGAGCTGTTTCAAATAAAAAGGAAATAATGTCACTGTAATCACACTCGCTTCCAACACATGCACACACCAACTTACACTTTGCTATCAGCAACAAAGTAATTGGCACTTTTTTCCTCTTACGATTCTTGTCAGCCTAAAAATGCAGAATATTTACTCTGGGCTCCGTTCTTTTCCTTTACAAATCGGCTGATTCTTCTCCTTTCTTTTGTTCCACGATTTTCACTTTTGTTTAAAAGGCAGAAACTGCAGCGCCGCTAAGTTGTGAAGGGAGGTATGATGGTGTGGTTGCATCTGCATCATACTACAAGGGCATAGAGATGGCATTGAGAGCAAGGTTTTCTAATGGTGAATCTTCATGTTATGCAGCCAGGCAATCTCCTGAATTTGAGCGAGGTTTCCGTGAGTAATGCAGACTTCGCTTTGTACACTGTGAACATAGTTGAATGCTGCAGCCAGCCTTTCCCCCTCCTTTGTTAATGGCCCCGGCCTTGACAGACATGTGAATCCAGGAGGCGGGACTAAACATTAAAGCCATTTTTTGTCAATTGTGCAGATTTTTTTTTTTTTTAATTAACAAAACTTTTATAACTCTGTCCTGATAAGAGACTTTTACACTTCTTCGACATTCTTCACTCACTCAGGGATAGGGCCCTAATTAGCTGCTTATAAGAGCATTATGTAGTAATATTTGCTGCTATGCTTTTCTCAGTCAAACTTCTAAAAACGGATCTTAAATTCTGAAACGGAGAATGGTACGGACTGTTGCGTCCAACTCCTGTATATGGTGCTAACTGGAATTGCACATTTATCATAAAACCGTTTGTAAATGTCTCCTGCCTCCTCTGATAAGTAGGTGTCAGGTTCTTCCATATTGTATGTTCTTACTTGGCATCTACATCAGGGTCATCCGTTGTAAAAAGCTATTGACTGTACAAGGTGCTAAGGCATGTGCCAAATTGCTTTCAAGTGTAAGGAGGGTCACAGGCATGTAATGCTGCTATAAGGAAAATCATCGTGGAAGTAACTTTGTTAAAATTGAGATCATTACCTAGGCTATTATCAAGCACCACATCTTTAATTTTCAGGTAATGCTTTGTTGGAATGCCAGTACGTTTTAAGTGTGTTTTTTTTTTAAAGTTTGGCACTTGAGAGAGGCCTCAGAAGTGCCTTCTAACACCCTCTCTGGCTGTGTTCCAGGACCGTGTGATTGATGCAGGCCCGAAAGGCAATTTTGCACGGTTTATGAATCACTGCTGCCAGCCCAACTGCGAGACACAAAAATGGACCGTGAATGGCGATACTCGGGTTGGACTCTTTGCCTTGTGTGACATCAAATCTGGTAAGAGGGCTTGAGGACAGGAAGCTTGTGCAACATGGCTGCAAGAGGGGACTGACTACACATTCTGTCTCCACTGCCCCACAAACATCTCACATCACCTTCTATAAAAGATAATGACTACAAAACACTGAATCATAGTGTTGTATGTAAAGGTGGCATTGTGGCCCTAGAGAGCTTGTGAATTGTGTCCGGGTGCCAGTTCTTACTGCAATGTGACAGAACAATGGGTTAGTGCAGGATACCTGGGCCTCATTCACAAAGCTGATTTAGCTGTGTAATGTGATAAGCCTATTGACAGAAATGGACAAAAATAACATAGATACTGATGTTTCATGAACAAGCCTCTCTGATGTCAAATTACACACTGCTGCATATAATGGGAAAGGTCCATTACAATTTATACTTTTTAAAAATAAAAATGATTTTATTTAGATTTATGTAGGCACTGGTTTCCATCATGATCAGTTCCTTTCTTTCTACAGGACCAGTCCAAAGATACCTGCTACAATATTTTATTTTCCTGGAATGTATGACTATTTCAAATAAATGCATATTTATATCAAATGTTAATGTCTTCCAACATAATACATTAAAGGCCTACCCTACCTCTTCTAACACAATACATAGCAGGCCTATCCTTCCTCTTCTAATACTGAGAAATAGTCATCGTCTATTTGCCGCACTGTTCAAAGTAAGTCTCATTACAAGACATTGTTATTTAATTGGCCTTTTATTTGCAGAATATATAACGCACGTTTCAGGGGTCCATGTCCCTATTGGCAGTCTCTTACTCCGGTTGTTTCTTAGGCTCTCTCTCTCTCTCCCTCTGAGATTTTTGTTTTCTTTATTCCTGTCTCCCTTGCTCTCTTGGTGTCTCTTGCTCTGGCAGTTCCACTTTCTCTGTACTGTCCCTCCCTCTCTCTCCTGCTGGCTGTCCCTCTGTCTTTGTCTCTTGCACTCTTATTGTCCCTATCTCTCACTCTTTCCCAGTCTCTCTCTCCCCTCTGCTATCTGTCTCTGCATCACTGTCTTCCTTCTTGCTGTCTAGCTCTCCCAGCTTCTCTCTTCTGGTGCTTTAAGGGTTAATGTAGCTACAGTTTGATATTTTAATATCTCATGATATTATCATGACAATACATGGATACACACACGCACACACTTGTGTGTATGAGTATATGTACATACATACCCACCCACACAGTGTGTGTGTGTGTGTGCACATACATATATACACACACACGTATACCTGTGTGTGTATGTGTGTGTGTCAGACGGTAATAACGTCATAATCGCGAGTTACTGACATTACATGTCACGACTGAAGCTACCCAATTAGTAAATGGCGCAAAAATGAACTGAAGTGAAATGTGCGTTATATATGCTGCCATGAAATGGCAATGCCTCGTAATGAGACTACGGGCTGTTATATAGTGGCCGTGTACGCTCCGCCGCACGGCACTTATACATGGCTGTAGTTAGTCAGCCTTTCTATAATGGTGCCGCGCGTGCACGGCAGTGAGCGTGAAGCCGGCCGCCAAAGGAGAAGATGGGGAAAATAATTATTTTGCGCCGCTACTGCCGGTGTGTGTGTGTGTGTGTGTGTGTGTGTGTGTGTGTGTGTGTGTGTGTGTGTGTGTGTGTGTGTGTGTGTGTGTGTGTGTGTGTGTGTGTGTGTGTGTGTGTGTGTGTGTGTGTGTGTGTGTCAAAGCTGCACAATAATTTTTTTTATTTATGCAACATTTTTTCTTAAATATTATTTAGTACATTTTTAACTCGCAATCTATACACACATATACACTCACACACATATATACACACTCATACACACACACATATATATATACCCACACATTATCTTCCATCCCAGTCGCTCACAGCATACACACAAAAAGCGTGCGTTATGTGCACGCGCATTCGCACAGGCGCGCGCACTATATTACGGGCCTTACTTTGAACAGTGCGTCATTAGATCAATGCAGGGCTAGGAAAGTGGTGTTGAAAGGAGAGTTTGGGGTTTTTAGAGCACTGGGACTCCTTTTCTGAGAGGTGTTACCTTTTTGCTAGGGGCGGATTGCACCTCAATGAGGAGGCATCTTCTGTGCTCGGGTTTCCCTTATGAGATATCATTGGATGATGTTTCACTGGGGTTTTTTATTTGCCTTCCTCTGGATCAGTATACTGTAAGTACGGATATAGGATCAAGTATCTGTCGTCTAAATTTAGTATAGGTTGAACTTGATGGGTATAAGTCTTTTCTTCAACCTCATCTACAAAAAATAAATTAAAAAAGCCTGTATCTATGATGATGGGATGATATTTGCTATGACGGTGAATTCTCCCGATGAAGCATAATCTTGAACCTCTATCAATGATACACCAATATATAATCTAACATAAATGTCAATGGTCTACTATTATCGGTTCAGTGCTCATATGGAAACTGATGGACTGTCGTTGAAAATATTGATATGCAACAAAAGTTACCTTCATTTTTATTTTTTTGTTCTAACTTTTGAATATCTTACTATTGGCCACTAATACCTGTGGGACATACTATTAAAAAACCGGCAATTTTTATTTGCCTCTGTGACAATGCACAATGACTTCTTTAAGCAAACTTATTAGTCCAGTTATTTAAAAATAGATGAACAGATAATAGATGTGCAATGGTCGTCTAAAAATGTATAATTAATAGACATGTCAACTATATATACATATTTCTCCAAGTATGATTTAAGATTCATATATTGTTATATTTAAGCTTCTCTGCATATCTATACAGTCTTAAGTACAGTTCTTTTAAGTATTTAATTTATGCACATGCACTACAGATTAGACAGTCTGCACTGAAAGCTGCCCTTTCTAAACAAAAGTTTTTTTTTTTTCTTCCAATATGTGCATTAATACAATCTGCACACTGACAAGTGATTAGCTAAGTTGGAGATAGATCTGTTTTCCTGTAATCGATCGCTTTGCTCGGGGTTATTTAATTGTTGTTGCTGCAAAACACAATGCAAAGTTCTGTTTGGAAGATCATGTGACCAGGCAGGCACTAGATACAATTGGTGCACTGCTAGAGAGAGGGCGGGGCTCAAGAGCCAGAGCCTGTAACAGAACAGGAAGGGGGTGTGACTTTGTAAATGGTTTCTATAGAAACAAAAATGCTTGTTACATTAGAATACATTAAAAATGTCTTAAAAATTGTTTAAAAAAATTAAAATGTTACAAGTATTTTCTCATAGTACAGAACTGATTTTTTAGAGACATTTTGCAGACACAGTCCCTGCACCGTAGAGCTTACAATCTGTCACGGTCACAAGGAGCCGACACCAGAAATTGAACCAGGTTCTCCTGCTTCAAACTCTCTGTGCCAGTCAGTGTATTTACTCACTGAGCCACTCCTTCTCCTATAATAGTCACAGTTCTTGTAATAACCAGGTATGATATGTATGCATAATGTCATATGACACTGTCACCACAGTTTTCAGGTTGTCCTTACTTTTGTAGTTGTTTACAAATAATATGGCCATGTTGCTAAGCAACACCATTTCACAAAATTTGGCACCAAGGACATTCACTATGTCGAGATGCTTTTCATAGTGTGCAATAGACAAAGGTCAGTGTTCGTGACCGAAACGTCGATTCGTTTGTAATAAAGAATATCCCTTTTTAAGACCTCTTGAGTGCCGGTTCTTTCTCTGCCTAGGAGGATCTGCTGCATTATTTCTTGGTAAAACATTTGATAAATAAAATAGAGCGTATTGGTTTTCTTTTATATAGGTTAGATGTGTGAAAAAAAATGTTTTTAATGGTGCTAAATACAATTCAAATGCTGCTGTTGGATATTTTTTTTTTGAGGTGTGGGGAATGGGACTATACATTTGAATGGTCATAAGACACTAGTTCTCATAAGCCACGCTCTTTCATATACATTTATTATTACTCTGACTTCAATTCCTTTTTACTTCTGCTTCCATCCCCAGGGATTGAACTAACCTTTAACTACAACCTGGAGTGTCTAGGGAATGGGAAGACTGTCTGTAAATGCGGAGCGCCCAACTGCAGCGGCTTCCTAGGAGTGCGGCCCAAGGTGTGTGATGAGACCTGTATACAGACCTTTCCGTGCACAGGGACGTCACGGGCTGGTGCAGCGCACGGAAGGAGCTAATGGGACAGCGCGTTACTCCTTGTTATTTGTTCAATAACAGTAGCTATGAGGGGTCACTAGCAGGAGGAGAGCAGTGGAGTTGTGATTTGAGCCTTTCCTGAATCTGCTGCTTTTGTGGATGAAGGGCATACATAATAGAATTAGACTAATTACTACATGTTACATTTATAATTATTAATATCATTATATAATATAGATCTTTTTTTAGAGATCTTACTATTTCAAAATGTTTAATTGTATAAAATACAATGGAAATGTTCATGTGTTCTGTGATGGAGGGTCAACAGCATTTTGCCTTGCAAGTTGCACCAATGAAGGGTTCTGTTGGCGAGGCGGAGCGTTGGGCACCTAAGGTATCTGCTTAGGGCTCACAGTGATGGTTCAGCAGTTCAGAGGGGAAGTTATGTATGGGAGACGCACTGACTGGGGGGATTGCTTATTTTCCTCTGCCTTCAGAACCAACCAGCCGTGTCGGAGGACAAGGGCAAAAAAAAGAAACCGCATGGGAAACGCAAGGCGCAGGCGGAGGTGGTCAAGGAGCACGAAGAGGAGTGTTTCAGCTGCGGAGACGGAGGGCAGTTGGTGTCCTGCAAAAAGCTAGGCTGCCCAAAGGTGTACCATGCAGACTGCCTACACCTAACACGTAGACCTGCAGGCAAGTGCATGTGCTAGGGAAGACCATGCCAGCCTGCAGAGTTGGCATTTTTGAGAGACGGTGATATGCCAGGCAGTAACTGCAATTTAGGCTGAAGGAGTTCCAGGCCAGAGTTTTTAATACTTTTGTGTATGAACCTGCAATTTAATACCAGTTTGTGTGTGTGGGGTTTCAGCCTGTAGTAGCTGGGAGAGATGAGAGAAGAGTGCCAGCCTGCAGGTTACATGTGGGGGGAGAGTGAGCATAGATGTGTGGCCCCAAGGCCGTGATTATACCAGAACACGCCGGCGGCGCAAAAGCAAAAGACATACATCCAATTAAAGTTGGCATACCAGTAGTGTTGTGCGCGCCAGCTGGAGCTGCCGGGCGGACAACTGGAGAGGAGATAGAGGATCTTGTTATTGGCCGGCGACGGGCGCATCACGTGAGCGGTTTAGCCAATGAGGGCGAACCGCTCACAGCCACGCCTCCGCCAAGCCTCCTCTGATACTCTTCTCGCCCGTGTCCCTGGTACAAAAGACAAGCAATAAGGTTTCTGCGCTCGAGCGGTCTGTAAAACCAATAAACGTAATCCGTTTGCAGCTGCGTGTGAGGAGCCACTCCGCAGACACTCCTATAAATGAGAACCCCAGAAGGAGCTCCCAAAACGACAAAAAAACAATGCACATAAAGCGCACCACAGATTAGATGGGAAATAATTTTAAGACCATAAATAACTGGTCAAATGACCACAAAAAATGTATAAATCACAATAAATGATATATACAATACACTAATACAAATAAATAATAAACCTATAATATTAATATACCGACATATAACATATAAACAATCCCACTATGGGGTAAAAGACCCAATCTCAACTCTGTCAGAGCATAGTAGCCAAAAATGAACCAAGTGAGTCCAAATAAACTTTAAAATAAAAGCATCTAGAACAAACTTGGTTCAAAAACACAATGAGGGGAATAGACACTGACCACAAGCGGCAGCAGGAACTAGTGTGAACGTGAAATGGGTAAATGCGCAGAGCGACCTCTCGTGACCTGTACACGTTTCGCATCTATTTTCTCCTGACGAAGCACGTAGTTGCGAAACACATAGAGGTTGCTCTGCGCATTTACATATTGACTGGAAGGGAACTACCAGGAAGCGCCAGCAGAGGAGAGAGCTGCAGTGTGTGTGCGGTGTCCGGACCGTTCCTTAAAATAACAGGATACAACATAAAACACAAATCCCTATCCAGTATGTTACCATGTCATAGGTTTTTCCCCCAGAGAGGTCACTGGCATAGAAATATGAAAATTTACATATTTGATCCCAAACACACCTGAATTCTGATTTCATAACTCCAAGACAAGCCCTATATACCATTCTTTTCCCATTGAAAACAATATGAACCCACGCTTTCATAAATCAGCCGCTAGGTTGAGGGTTTTACGACTTTAGAAGAAAAAAAACTTCCTTTTTCTAATACTTATACTGCTCTCCACATGCACGCTTGTACCAACAATTTGACAGCCTAACGTCTATTTTTGCAAAAGGAACAGTTATCTGTCCTTGACATCTTTTACCCATGCAGTGTGCGTACGCTTGGATTTGTCTTTTTGCCACGATGCTGAATATGTACCTCTTGGTATGCAGAGTAGATGACGTTACATGATAGTCTGATTTTTTTTTTGATTTTTTTTTAATAGTCTCCCAACTAAGGCGTGAACTGATACCCCTCTCTGTGATGCAGATATAGATATATAGATAGCAAATGGAAATATTACTGTATGTTCATTTGCATGTCTTTAACAGGTCTGCAACCCTGTCTTTCACCATTGTCACCCAGCACACAGCACTTCCACTACAGCAAGGGATTCTGGGAAATGACATGCAAATGAGCACACAGTGCCACCTTTTGTCTCAAGCTCATATTACACGAGCAACCCTTAAGCTAATGCATGCTGCTTTAAACACAGCTTTTAAGCATAGGCTAGGGTGAGATGCAAAGCCAGTAAACCCACTCGCAGACATGTTTCAACCTTGATGGGTATCATCAGTGTGAGGTTGGTTGCGCTGGCTATGCTGGTTTGAGACTAAGAGTAGGTATTCACCACACATTATTTAAGGTTATGGTGGGTAAAAAAAGTGACACGGGTTGCAGACCTGTCTAAGACATGCAAATGAACATACAGTAATATTTCCATTTGCTAAATGCTTTATTGTGGGGGTTTTTTTGTCACTTTTTGTACCCACCATAACCTTAATAATGTGAATATATATATATACATTTTTTTTTTTTTTTTTGCACAGCAGGGGATTTATTTATTTTTTTGCACAGATGGGGATTTTTTTATTTTTGCACAGCAGGGGAAATCTAACTGGCCACGAGCCAATCATGCCCTCTTTGAAGACCAACACAAACCCAAGAAAAAAGACCGGTCATAAATTCAATATATTGTATTTGTCAAATCAGGCTGTAGCTACGTTAACCCCTGAAGCACCAGATTGATTAAAGGACTTAAGTCAAGCACTGCATTGATTTTAAAAATAAATAAATAAACCTGGCCACTTTTGTTACCATACCAGAAGTGTTAATGCAGTGACAAGTTAATGTTCTGTACTCACCTGTGATTTGAAAGACCATCTGCAACTAAATTAGACTGCAAGGTCTACAGAAGAATAATATAATGTAGGTTTCATAGTCTTCCTGTCTCCTCCATGTGGGCAGTAGATCTTCTAACAGGACATGTTTTTCTCTTTAGGGAAGTGGGAATGCCCATGGCATCAGTGTGACATCTGCAACAAGGATGCAGCTTCTTTTTGTGAGATGTGCCCCAGCTCCTTCTGCAAGCAGCACCGCGAGGACATGCTCTTCATCTCCAAGCTGGATGGTCGATTATCCTGCACGGAGCACGACCCATGTGGGCTTCACCCCTTAGAGCCAGGAGAAATCCGGGAGTATGAACCCCAATCCAGCATAGAGAAGGATCCTGCAGGAACCTCGCTCCCAAAGAAAGAGACATTGGATAGTGCCAAGGAGAAATCTTTGGTCCCGGACGTCCACAAACGAAATGCTCCACTAACAAAAGTGCTGTTAGCTCCAACAGTGACCAGCCCCCCAACAGCAGAAAAGGTGCTGTTGGCCCCCACAGTGACCAGCCCCCCAACAGCAGGGAAGGTGCTGTTGGCCCTTAAAAGAAACCGTATTGGTCCTAGGAAGGTGGTGCTGGCGTCTGCTGAGCAGAAACTTCTTCCTGCTGGAAAAGTACTTCTGGCCTCTGCTGGGCAAAAGTCTCTCCCTGCAAGGAAGGTAATTCTGGCATCTACTGGCCAGAAACCACTGCCTGCTGGGAAGATGCTCTTGACCTCTGTGGGGAAGAAATCTCTGTCTGCTGAGAAGGTTGTGCTGGCTACTTTTGGGAAGAAGCCTCTATCTGCTGGGAAGGTACTGTTGACCTCTGTTGGAAAGAACCCTCCACCCGTTGGGAGGGTACTGCTGACCTCGGCAGGGAAGCCGCCTACGCCAGCAGGGAAGGTCCTGGTGGCGTACCCCACTGGTACTGGGAAGGTGCTGCTGACCTCTGCTCTAAAGCAACACACACAGGCTGGAAAAGCTTTGCTGGCTGGTGGAAGCAAAACCCCATCAGAGAAACCAGATCAATTAAAAGTGGTCCGGAGTGCGTCACCCACTGGCACTACACTTCAACTGGCTAAAAGACCATTGACCATAACCCCTAAAGAAGTGTTTGTCACCCCTTTAAAGAAGTCATTAACACCAACACTTGGCACTGCTAAACAGGAGCCCAAAAACCCTTGCCGAAAATCTAGGCCCAGCACCCCACCCCCAAGAGAGAGGCCAGTAAGTCCTAAAGAGAGGCCCTTTACGCCAGACCCAAGTGAGCGATCTAAATTCCCTACAAAGAGATCATCCACCATGGAATCCCAAGAGGCCCCGAGCACACTTAAAGAAAGGTCATGTGTTCCAACCAAAAAAGAAAGGTCTTTCAGCCCAAGCCCAGCAGAGAAGCATACAACCCCTATACAGAGGTCCCGTACCCCAACCCTAAGAGAGAGGCCCAACACCCCCAAACAGAGGTCTATATCCCCTTCAGAAAAACCTTCCATCCAAACACCTCAAGAAAGGTCTATAGACACTATAGAGAAGTCATTCACCTCTACTCCCTTAGACCAGCCTAGCACCCATGTAGAGAAGTCATTCACCTCTGTTCCACAAGAGAAGCCTATCCCCCCTTTAGGACAAAACTCTGCTTCTAATTGCCAGGCATCAACACTGTCAAGCCTGTGTCCGAGCCCTGCCTGGTGTGTCCCACCAGAAGAGAAGTAGAGATGCTGGATACAAGGGTGACGTGAAAGTGAGGTGGTATCTAAAAGTACTCTGCTTTTTTGTTTACACCTAGTAATCTGGGGAGGGAGGTCTACTGTGTGAAAAACAAAGCATTGTGTGTGAAGGATTGCTCACATGTTCACACACACACACACACACACACATGCATTCGTCTCATTCCAGAGAAATACTTGCAATGCTAAGCAGACTGGAAGCAGCCAGGAAAGGCAGACTTTCTCCCTGCTTCTTCTAACCCCTGTGCTCCTCCACTTTAGAAGAGTCCATGATCCAAAAGCAATAAGGCATTTCTGGCAGTGTTACGGTCAGCAAATTCTAGTGTCTGATGGCTAATGAAACAGAGAGGTGCCTTATTACCATGAAATGTAGTAGTGTAGGTATCAGCAAGGTATGAGTTCAGGGAGCTTTTCCTACAAATGGGCATTACATGGGGTGTATTTAAGTTTATTGGGTAGGCTCCTGTGGTGTTGCTGACATGAAGTGGTTTCATCCTGCTATTTGCTATTGTATGCCAGTTTGTTGTTGAGAATCCAAGAAGGAACTCCTTGGGAAACAGCTTTTGGCCCCTGCAGACTGTAATCCAGCCTCTGCTGTCTATGCCAAACTAAAACTAGTGTTGCTGAGGCAGTTGCAGCTTCTAGTGTGGAGGTTTTGGAGAGGGTTTCTGCAGTATTGGGCTTGGGTATGCGTTCCTTCCATTGCAGTTGGCAGTCTAAATCAGCTACATGAACGATTGGGTCACCTGGCTGCTTTTAAATATTTCAGCTAGTGCTTTTGTTTGCTGAAGGGGGCCTGCCAGCAATGCATTTTAGGAACCTCCTGAAACAAAGGAGGAGGGGGCAGTAAATGAATTGGTTTTCTCTCTCACTGGAAGTCCAGCAAATGAGCCGGGACCATGTCACTTCAGAAACCATTACAAAAAAAATGTGTATTTGTAGCTATGTAACGGTAAATGTACAGTTTGTGCAAATAATGATCAGCAACATTGCAGAAGGATTTTAGCTACTGCTGAGCTGCAATACTTCACAAGAGTTAAGGGTGTTTGCGGCCGAAAATGATCATTGAAGTTAATAGGGCTTTTTGTCTGAAAATGGCCCAAACAGCTTTGGTGTAGATAGAATAAGGCCCTTCGTGATGTGGTCAGGGAGAAGGAAGGTTTTATGTGATTGAGTAAACATCCTGATCTGTGAATTTTTGGTGGGATTCTGCTAGTTGCAATCAGTGTGATCTCACTTCAGTTAAGCTCTATGGGCCATATTTACCAAGTGGTGCTAAACCATAAGGCAAGTTATGGCCTGTTTTACTTAAATACGCCTCTACGGTGTCTTATTGGTTTGTTGATATGCACCTACGTTTGTCACATGTGATGACTTGAGAAATTGGTACAGTCTAAAGTTTTATAGACCAGCCTTTACAGGCATATTCTCGTGATCAACCAGGGCTGACCTGCCTATTCCAGTGCGCGCACCCCACACTTTCACTGCTTCCTCTGTTAATTAAACTTACTTTTCTTTGCTAAATTGGAGCAATCTTAAACTGGGAATCATGGTGCTAAAGGCAGCTGTGCTTAGTGTTTTACTGTATTTAAATATATATTTTTCTTTTAACCAAAATCTTGTGAATCGTGGTGTTGGTGACTGTACCAGTGCCTAATTGATAAGTGACAGAACCAGAGCTTTGATTCATGCTGATACTTTGTCTCCTGCCTTTTTCCTGATCCGCTGCACATTCTTAATCTCCTCCCCATGGATTTTGGGTCAGACGCTGAAAGAAAGCCAAGAAGAGTTGGGTTTTTTCCTTCTAAAATAATGAAAGATTATTGGTCCCAGCCTCTGAGATCATGGAAGCCAGAGGATTGTCTTTTTAAGTGATATGTTGTGTGTTGCCCACAAATAGATGCTGCATTTTTTCTTAAGATTGACACGTGAAATCCCTGCTTCAGACAGAACTAGAACTGTACTAACCACTGGTCACTGAAATGACATCTTGTAGTTGGTAGTATGGGACAATACCCTGCTGACTATACTTTGCAGTATGTAGCTTGCCTTGTGTCACCTTGTTTATGTGAAAGTGCATCTCGAACTGTCTCTAGGTTACTTCTATGCTTTCAGTTTGTGGTGATCCAGGAACAGGGTTAAGAGACCTTGGGTTTGGGTTTATTAGAGGTGCACAGACTGGTTTGATTGAAACATTGCTTCCCCGAACTCCAGCCCGAGGAACAGGGGTACAGGGCTCTAGAATCTCTACATCTGTTTGAGCAGCCTCCAGTCCATTGGGGGGACCCATGCAGCAAAGATGGGTTAAAATCGGTGTGAATACATTTTGTGGAAAAGTCAGCCCTACCAATTAACAAGCACACAATAGAAAATCAAGAACCTGCTGTACGCAAAACTTTTAATTAATTAACAACTCTACTGCTGTTCAGTACATAGCAGGTCCTCCGAACGGTGAAGGCATTTGTAAGCTGATGTTTAATGCTGCTGGACCTGATGGCAAGTTCTATTATATGCAAAGGGTGGGCACCATGTATTGAATGCATTCAGTTGCAGAGGGCCTGCCATGTGCTGCTGTATGACAGAATTGTATTCTTTATTGCTACAATCCCCTCCTGCATCAAAAGGGGTTGATACTATTGAAGCTTAGTGTGGACAAAAGACTTGAACACTTGTTTATACCGGTGCTACCCGACTCTGGAAAAGTGAAGCAAAGCTCTCTGCTGAATTCATGCTCCATCTTGCTGCCTGTGTGACACGAGTGGATGAAGGTGGCCATTGGGCAGGGGTTCAAGATTGTGTCTGTCTCTTCAAGGGAAGGGGGCATATACAATAACATGAGTTCTCTTTTTTTTGGTCTGGATTTCTCTCCCTGTGTAACTAGATTCTTGCATTTTCTGTCACTAATGGAAGGGAATATGCCCCTTCCATGAATATGTACTGTAATTCTTTGTATATAGAAGAAAACAAAATACTGTAAAGTTTAACTTTACACTTGCTTCCTGTCTGACTGTTTCTTTTGTGTGTGTTTGTGTGTGTGTGTGTGTGTGTGTGTGTTGTGTGTTGCACAATGGTTTGCATTTCACCACGGGAAGTGCTGTAAACTTGCTTCAGTGCACAAAATTGATATAAAACATAGCAAGCTAGCACTAGCAATGGGTTAAATTGTAGAAAATGATAGTGATGTAGTTTTAATAGGTGTTCAAATCGACAACATTCAAAATTAAACCATATAGATCACTGTTTCTCAACCAGGGTGCCATGTAACACAGGGGTGCCACAGACTAACCTCGAGTGCCCTGTGATCACAACAAATATGCTTTTAATGTTATAATGTTTTATATGTGTATTGCTGATTTATGAAAATTTGCAATACATTTAAAATAACAGAACCTGAATTTTACAATTACATTTACAGTCAATTGACACGAATTGTAAAATAAGATTGAAATTAGATACTTAGTTTCATTTGAACTTTAGAAAAAAAAGTGACAGTTGATAAGACTAGGGGGTACGCTGGCAATTGGTGAATCTGAATAGGGCACCCTGTGGGGGGGGGGGGGGGGGAGGGAGAGGAGAAGACAGTTGAAACACTTCACCAGACGTCCCCTTCTCTGTGTGTTGTGCAAACACCAAGAAACCTATTCCTATCCTGGAATGAGGAACTTCCGGCCTGACAAACTGGCACATTGTGCGGAGTTGTTCTAAAGGGGCAGGTTTAGCCAGTTTTTAATAGCTACACAAGTGGGGAGTTCATTCCCCAACTTAAAACCTTATTACATGTGGTAACTCCATACGTCACCTGGTATTTTCATAAGTTCGCCAAACTTACTTAACAAGCGTGGGGAGATGTGGTGCAGGGTGAAGACAATGATTTTGAATCTCCTGTGATCTGTCATTGCAAACTCCTACCAGAAAAAAATAAAGTACAGTTGCACCATGAATGCACAAAGTTATATTGCTGAACTAGTGGGGCCCTTGTGTACAAGCAATGTTGGATTACTGTTTGTAGGGGCCATCTCCTCCTTTTACTTACTACCTTTTGAACGAAAGAGTGAAGTACATTTCCAAATGAGTATACTAAATACAATAAAATTGTTGAAACTGTTAAAGCAGCATTTCAATCAAAATCCTAAAAAAAAAAAAAATGGGTGTGTAGTTAAAATGAAATTAGCATTCTGCCTTTTCCTTGCAAATGCATTAAATGTCCTTGGGTTGTTATTGCAACTATTTTTTAGTAAGCTGCACCACTTCCTGTGAAATAGACAGCCATATTTGGTGCTCTGTGATCTTCGTCAATCGGACACAGAACAGATCGATTTGGCAGCTTACATAATTGCAATGGCGCAAAATGTTAAACTGCTGCATTTATTAAAACAACAAATCGGACAAGAGGAAAAACACCCTTTAAGTAGAAGGCATGAAATAAACTTAAGGTGCAATGGTTGTGTGTCACATTTAACATCTGTCCCAGTGCTCAACAGAATACAAATGTGACTTTGGAAAAGGTATAAGAAAAATGAGCATATTCCCAGTACTTTTGGAACAAAAGACAGAAATTCTGGCTAGCAGAGTGCAGGTATCCAAATAATGCACCTGCCTATAAATCTGTTCATTTCCTTCATTCAAAATGAAATATCGTTCTTTAATTGTTACACACAGACTTCACAGTAATGCTGTTCCCTCCAGCAACATTTTATATATACACTATTCTTGTTTGTCCCTTCTAAGCAGATGCCTGGTTACAGAAGTGGCAGTATGTTGCTCCTGTGGGTATTTTGGCAATAAACAATCCTGTTGCTGACACGTTGTACACTTTATTTGGAAATTATACCACAGAAGCTAGCTCAAGACTCCATTTGAAATAATCTGTTTATGTATTCGGTGTATTTTCCTTCTGTTATGATAAACGGACAGGTTAAATTACTGGCTGCGTCCTTGTTCCTCCCACAACACGCAACGTGCATAAATATGGTGGAAGGTATGTCTCTCGAGTCAGCCTCTCCCAAACACAGGCATGAAGGCTATTCTGTCTTTCAGCCACTGGAAAAGTCCCTGCATCATGCAGTCCCAGAGAGGCAGACAAGCGCCTGGGTTGCGTGGTAGTTTCTTTCCTTAGTGGTGACAGCAGGAATAGAAGGAGGCATCTCTCTTCTGATTCAGATCCACCCCTTTGGCCTCTGGAACAAAAAATAAGTAAATAAAAAGCAGTAACTCCTTGTGCAAGGTAAAGCTGTACGGACCCCTTGGATACTAGGAGGGCCAGCACTGCTCATTGCTATTACCCTCTGTCAATGATTAAAATCAGGTGTGAATATACAGACAGTGTCTTGAACGGGACCCCGTGAACCAACATTGATATAAGAGCTTGTGTTTCATATCAACTCACCTGTCAGGACTTGAAAGGCATTGAAGTTAACATAGTCTTCTGCTACTTTCTGAAACAGCTCATCTGACAGAAGATGCAATTTTTAGAAGGAGACATAACATTAGGGTTGACCGTGGTAAAAAGGGTATAACAATCACTTGTTCCATCCACTTATCCAAGTTAAACCCTTAACGGTTCTTAACCGATGGTTGAGCCTGTAATGCACTGAATGATTTATACTCCCCAGCAGGGAAGGGGTTCATACATTTGGCTGAATGCATGAAACTGTTGCCTACAACTGTGTTAGCGGCAACGACGACTTATCTACCTTCAATTCAAACTTCTGTACACTGATCAAACAAGGCAGTGGGGAGTAACAGCCCCTGTTCACAAATAAGATATTCCCAACACTGCCATTATTATGTAGCAGATATGACAGTTTAAAAGAACATGCAGGAGTAGAAAAACAACAAGCTGGAGACATCAATACTGTGAAATAAACCCCACGCCCCCCTGCAGCAGGATCGTAGACCAGCCAGGTTGAAGGAAAAAAAAAAAGTTATCGGAGGAGGAGGAGGAGGACACAATACATTAATGATTAAAATAGTTTGTTTCTTAGAAGTGAGGAATGAAGTATAACCTTGAGTGTCTTTATTTTATACGTTGAGGGAGATATATATTTTTTCTTTTTTTTTCTTTTGCAATAAGGGGAAGATGGGTCTGCATGCAGGCAATTGTGCAGTCTTCTGAACTTTTTTATTTTGTTTCACTCCAATTTCAAGTGATCCAGAACAAGAGAGTGTATTGTTCTAGTGGTCACATTGAATCCTGCCCAGCAGTCCATGCAGTATTTCATTAATATCTCCAAAGCATTAGCCCACAACCCTGTACAGTGTTGGTAATACTTCAGGGCCGCAAAACCCATTATTCTATACCTATTATACGAACACCCACAGTTATTATATACCCATTATACTACAAACAGTACAGAAGCAAATCACGGTTTCAAGCTCTTTCAAATGTTTTGTTCTCACATTGTCTACTGCATGTGAAGCGCCGCAGAGATCTAATGTTTATAGGGAAATCTACTTACCCACACTTTGTCCAGATTTACTAGACGTCTCACAGACATGAGCTTTAATCTCTGCAGAGAGATCATAAGAGAGGGTTAGGAGAAGGTTGGAGTTATACAGCGCACCTTCTAGCTGCATCTTTTGCCCTCTACGGTTTTGTACTATTCCTTGCAACAGAGCACTGGTTCTCAAAACATCCAGTCTGTAAAAACTCACGTGAATTCAAGGATAACCGAGAAGTTACAAAATGCAGTTGGAATGTCCCTGGTTTTGCATCACAATTCTTAAGCAGAAAAACTAAAGCATCGATACACAACATGACCAGTACTGTATAGGAAATCGGTGGGCCATCTGGAGCGTAACTGTGCAGTTTTCAGATCCCCCCCACCCCATGTTCCCAAGATGCTTTGAAATGATCTCCCCCTACATCTCAGACAAATAGGAAGCAGCTTCTTAAGTTGCGGCTTCCTATTATATGGCCATTTAAGTAAAAACAGTGGATGCCGCAAACAGCCTACCAATAAAGGTAATAATAGTAAAATAACTGAAAATTCCCCAGTTACATACTCCTAAAATAGCAGATAGTACAGGAAAAATAGAACAAAATTAAGTGACCACAAAAGTAATAAAAACAATCATTTCAAAAACTATCAAAACATACTTCCACTATACAAGGGATTACCATATAATTAAACGTGGATGTGTATTTAGAAATATTGTGTTTTTGCAGTTATTGTTTTTATTACTTATGTGGCCCTTTCATTTTGTTTAGGGTAAAGTAGCAATCCCCGTCCCCAAGAAGCCTATATAAATGTAACTTATATAGTGTTAGTATTGTGTCCCCTGTGCATGTGTTGCTCTTATGTTTTTTTACTTTTAGGGATACAAATCTTGATTTTCTTAATCTAGCTTCTGAGGTTACCACGGTTACTTTTAGGCTGCACTGGGCTCTGGGGAGATCTTTATTTTAACCTCCGGGCACTTTATTCCAAAACACTGGAAATTAATAGGGTTGTTTTTAGATGATTAAATCAATATGGATTTTTTAAGCCGTTTTCCGTTTTGAAATCCCTTTTTCTTTCCTCTAAAGTCAGTAGGAGGGGAATTATACCATCTGCATAATCCTGCACATCATGGATGTCGACTTGCCGCTGACTCCTGTCACTTTCCACTAGGTCACTCTTGGTCCCACAGAGGTAAATCTGGCAGTGCTGGCAACACAGGAAACAGTCAGTCACATGGGGTGGGATGGGGAGGCCTATTTTTCTTGCACTACAGAAAGAGATTGCTGCAGCATACTGACCTCCTCAAAATTCTGCAGTTCATTCACCCAGAACTTCACTCGCTGGAAACTGCTGCTGTCGGTGAGATCTAGGGCAGGAGGAAACACTGCGTCAGCACCTTACAGTACTATCCCAGCACTACAGAGATTCTCAAACAATGGATCCTAACCCCAGGTGGTCCCCAAATGTACTTTTAAGTAACTTGCTCTCATGCGGTCTGTGCATTTTTTATCACTATTTAAAGCGTATTTTTAGATACATACACTGTATGTTGTTAAATATGAGATAGATATATAGATATTAGAGCTGGACAGAGCAAAGTGCAACTACTGTATGAGGATCCTCCAAACATTGAAGTGGTATGTGATACGGAAATATTTGAGAAGCACATCATCATGAAAGCCACAGCGCCACTTTTACCAAGATTCGAGAGCACAACAGGGCCTCCGCAATATGTACCCGCCTCAGTCCTGACAGGTTTCTTACCGTGACACACAATAGCAGCTTTGGCTCCCCGGTAATATATGCGGCTCATGGCTTCATAACGCTCAGAGCCGGCTGTGTCCTGAGGAAGACACACAAGAATGACAACTTTCAAACATGTCCAATAACGTGTGCTTAAAATATATCAGTGCAAGAGGAGAAAGGGGGAGGTATGAGAACGCGCACTATATATCCTGATATTTCACAGGCCTCCTGGAAGGTTATAAATCCTCCACCTTTCTAGTCTTATCGCTTCCAATAAAAACCTGTCACTTACCCAGATTCCTAGTGTCACATTGCGTCCTCCTACAGACATTGATTTGGCCACAAATGCTGCTCCAATAGTCTGAAACGGAAGAATAATGTTGACAGCTTCAAGAGCAGTTGGCTAAACACCCTCCCTGAGATACCTGAGGAATACAATGGCCCACTCACAGCTTCTCTAGTACATAACACCAAATGCCTTCCCAATGGTTAACAAAGCACACAAACTCTGATAAGACAATCCTCTCTCCTCATGTTCTGGTTCTGTACAGCGAGGTTGAAAAGGATTAAATGACAGGCAGTTGAGGGGGGCCGAACATCAAACTGGATCTGTCATGATTCCTTTTACAATAAATATTTTACATAAAAAAAATACAACATCTGTGACCTAAACTCTGGTTCTCTTATAGCAGAGACAGCCCTGTGCTTGTACACACAGTATACTGGTGTAAGCAAAGAATGCATGGCCGTGATTTGCAACATAATCTGTACATTATCTGTGGAGCAGCTTCGCTCAACATGCATGGAGATGGCTTTTTGTGAAGTAGCCAGTAAATAAGTCGCTTGCTTTTGATTTTGTAAAGGCCAGTCTGTGTTTGTTTAATTGTTAAGGCTTTTTAAAATTCAAGAGCTGACGGGTAAACGTTAAAATAGTTGTTGGTGTACACATTCAAGAAATGTCTTGTAACATTACTTAAGACCAGGCAGTATCATGATGAGAGGTGTTTCTGTGATGCTAACTGGGCATATGAGTATATCCGGGTGCAACAAAGTTACCACCCTAGACTGGTGCTTCAATGTAATGCTCTCACGTTCTGGTAGGGTCCCTGAAGGAATCGGTGGTGCACGTATCTCTCCACCAGGCTGGTCTTTCCCACGGACTCCTTCCCTAACATCACCACCTTGACATCCACGCGGTGCCCACTCATGGTGCCCACGCTGCCACCCCAGCACTGCCCCTGGGATTAGCACATGCAATCGAGAGCAGCATCATCTGCAGGACAAAGTAGAGCAGTCACAGGGGACCTGTCCCTGCAGTGCTGAATATACCTAAAGAGAGGCAGTCATTAACTATGTATCATCACAAACCCGCTCTGACCTCAGGCACATTAGGACATGGTACACAAATATGTGTATATTAAGCAATCAGTGGATCACAGGTTGTTTACCAGGAGTTCATCTCTATCATATATATATATAGTGGTTGACAAATCACCAAAAAATCTACTCGCCACACAAAAAAATCTACTCGCCACCTAGTACCAAACGTGTGCTGCTTGGGCCAATATTTACTCGCCCGGGGGTTAAATCCACTCGCCCGGGGCGAGCAAATGTATAGGTTTGTCGACCACTACAGTATATATATATATATGTATGTATGTATGTATATATATATATATATATATATATATATATATATATATATATATATATATATATATATATATATATATATATATATACACATACAATTTCATTTCATTTTTATCTTAATCACGTCATAATAATTTGACTCCTATTCTAGCAACTGCTTAAAAATACGTGTGTACAAACTTGCATATCTATATACACACTACAGACACAAATGTAACTTACACTCATATACAATACAAAATATATTACAGTACTCATTAAACTAACACACACACACACACACACACACACACACACACACACATATATATATATATATATATAATACTCATATAGGCACACTTCCGTTGTCTCTCACCCCCTCACCGTATGCCTCCATACACCGGCCTGGCTCTCATGCTGTGTGGGACCCGCTCGCTCTGCGGCCTCTATCTCTGTCGCTGCTCAGTGCCGACTCCGCCCCTCTCCGCTCAGACTGCGTCCTCCCCATCACGTGATGGCGACCTGTGCTGCGGACCGGAAACAGCTGCCTGTCACGTGTCACGTGTCGGGGTGTGAAGGTTAGCCCAGTCCCGGAAGTGTCTGAATGTCCCACTGCTCCCTCATGGCGGCCGAGAGGAGATGAAGCCCTCCGCATGAGGCTGGTGAGAGGCGGGATACAGGAGGGACATGTACATTGGGAGATACAGGAGACAGCAAAGATAAGGCAAGACATACATTGATAAAAGGGAGGAGGTCTGTTTTATTGCATTAATAAGCCATTTATATATTACATTCAGTTAAAAAAAACCTTATTTCAAATGGGGTTACACGCAGTGCTGATGGTTGAGATCTATGTTATGTGAGTGGGACGGAGTGCATCATAGCATGTATTTTGTATTTCTTTTATATATTTGGAGTCCTAGGTGTACTTAATATATGCTTTGTGTACGATACTACATTGTATCTCTGTTATTGGCTTGTAGAAAACAAACAACCTTGAGGTAGTAAAATATCTACTCTGTCCTGTTCAGAAAAAAGTAGGGTCTCACTTTTAATTACATGCATGTTTGCCACCGTACTATCATGAACGTTTTCAATAAAGTTCTGCTTTTAACCCCCCTGTATTTTCATGGTTCGGCCCTCTCAGACGGACAGGTACACTCCGGCATCAAGCTGGCTCCAGGCGGTGGCCTCCAGATCGCATCCACATATCCTCGCTGCCGTCCTCTGATGGTTTCCTGAGCCTGTCCCGTCTGACGCAGTGATTCCTCCTCTGACTGGGAACAATGGTTAAATATTTCCTCGGAATAAGTGTGCTGAAGAATTCATGGGACCAAGTCTTTACTGCTTTTTGGCAGCGCTATCCAAACCCACACAGGTAAGAGAGTTTTAGCCACTCACCACAGCAACTGGCATACCTAATTGCACTTGAAAATATAGTGTACAAAACATTTTACAGTCCCTGCCCCAACAAGCTTACAAACTATTTTTGGTGCCTGAGTCACAGGAAGATCGGGATCTGCCTAAGGTCACAAGGAGCTCACACGGGGATTTAACTAGGCTCACCTGCTTCAAAAGCAGTGCCATTGTTTTTAGTCATTGCCTTTACTCGATGAGCCACTCGTTCAGCGAACCTATCCCACATAGGTTCGTACATCCTCACTTCTACCATGCAAACCTTACAGATCAGTGTGATGCTGTCCACTTTAGTACCACTGAAGTTCATATAAATCTGTCGATTGAAAACTCCAGCAAATCATGCCATTCTGTTGTGTTTACATTTTGCATCTAAACTGTGTTTCAGCAACCCCAGGAAACTTTACCTGAGGGGTATTCAAACCTTTTTTCCATTCTGGTTTTTTTTGGTTAGGCAGCCTCTAAATAAACACTTATTGATCTATTGGGATTGATAGTTTATAAGTATAGATATAGGATAATGTATCTGTTGTCTAAATTTAGCATAGGTTGAACTTGATGGACGCATGTCTTTTTTTTCCAACCTCATCTACTATGTAACTATGTAAACCAAATGTCAGCCAAAGACTTTTTTTTCTTTCTCGTGTTGTTCTGCAATGTGTTTTACTGTATATGGGCCTCTGATACCTTGCAACCGAAGAAACAAGTAGTACTCCTTTGCATTTTGTGAAATAGAGAAGTGTCAACTCATCAGTGATCATGCACTCAGTCTGGGGATAGTTGCGAACAGAATTGTATAAATGAAGGTTGTTCTCTTAGATCACATTTTTAACAATAGATCTTAGTGCAGACATTACCATCTCAGTGTTTCAGTAGCATGCTACTTATGTGACTGACCAGGAACCGGTAGCCACTTGAAACATTGTTTTGTAAGATTTGCACTGATCTAAATTTGTTACTTGAAAATACTTTGAGTGAGCATTAATGACGCAGATAAGGGATAGATTTTGGTGTTATAATTATGCCTTCATAGGTATCATATGTATATGTCTAATTTGCAGTGAAGGGTGTTCAAACAAAGCCATACAAGGGGTAAATATGATAGATTTTAGTTGCTTGTGTAGAGTGCCTTTTTAATTACACCCTTAATTCTCAAGCATATTACTTGGGCATCATCTATACCCTTCTCTCCTATGTAATTCATGCTGTCCCTAAGTTTTATGGTTTGTTCCACTGCAGCATTACTAAGATTCACCATTTACTCTGTCATTGTATACAGCTAAAACACACATTTTCACCTGCCTTGGTTAGTGTAAACTTCTGGAAAATGCTCTGTGTGTTTCCTACCTTAGACTGTATTTTAAATGCCGCTAGGATTTTCTCGCACTCTTATGGGTTACCGGAATGTGTGCCATGCATACATTAGATGTATTCATATATATTTGCATATTAATTGATTAACCAATTCTCTCACGCTGGATGTAGCAAACATGTCCTGTCTGAAGACATTCTGTACCGGGAGTTGACCCCTGACCACAAGCTGCTGTCCAGGAGACTTCTGACCAAGACCAACCGGCTGCCGCGTTGGGCAGAGCGCATCTTCCCAGGCAGTATGGCCCATGCTGTATATATTATGGAGGATTCCATTATGGATCCTGTCAACAGAACCCTGACCACCTTCACCTGGAACATCAACCACGCCAGGATCATGGTGAGTGAGGGTGACCTGGAAAACTCTTGCTAATTTATTCTCAAAGTTTTTGGATTCCTCTACCCACACATTGACTCAGGGCTTTGCACAGTGTTCACTGTATAGTCTTCCGCCACAGGAAGACTTGTAGTTATTGCCTGAAACCCAGAACCCTTTTAAAATGGTGTTGAAGACTTGTAGTTATTGCCTGAAACCCAGAACCCTTTTAAAATGGTGTTGAAGATCTGCATGGCTTAAGTAAGACAGTCCCTCACCACTCTGCTGAGGGACTCGGACTTCCCAACCTGCAAGGAGGTAGATCCTATATTATATTATAACGGGATTTGGTCAATAGCCTCTAGCTATTATTAATGTTGGTTTCGTTAGTTTCATGTCACATAATTTTACTATATACCTAAATAAAGGCAAATTTTTAATTATATTCATACACAAGAGTTGAGTGCTGGACAACGGGGGCCTTTTCTGTTCTTGTCCCTTCAAGACTGGAGCTACCCATATGCTTCATTAAAGAGGTGTGTTTGAAGGTGGAAATATGGTGCTAGTCTAATATCAAGGGGAAGGGCATTCCAGAGGTGTGGAGCAGTGAGAGCGGTTTTAGGTAGGCGAGGGCTTTACATGCAAAAGTGGTAGGCAGAAGATATCCTTGGTAGACTGTAAAGTCTGTGATGATATGCATTCACAATATAGCATTTCACATTCTATTGGTGGGTGCATATGGGTCTTTTCATGTATTTCTGCCTGGTCAGGCTTTACATGGAGCAACACATATGCCATTGATTGAAAGGTGTACTTGCGTTTCTTTGCTGTTTCATTCTATAGTATAATAATTTACTAACTTGTGACTGGCCACTGCATTTTACAGCAATATTGTAATCACCTTTAAATGGGCAAATGGGTTTTGAGGTTTGAAGATTGTATGGCATAATGTTTGTTTTTATTTGAGCGTTGCCGATAACACCCCACTCCAAGAGTGTAGACCTCCAGAAATAGACAAGAATATAAATTGGTATTCCTTTTAAATGTGCTATCCCATTTAGTCAGAACCCCTCCCCATATCATATTTTAAAAGAACTTAACAATATAATGGTCTCCCGTGCGTGTGCCCACCTTCTCTGTTCAAACAATCAATAAAAATGAGGTGGGTGAGAGGGGGACTTTTGCCTGTGTAATTTGCTGCTTTACACACAATGGAATCTGACAAGGTAGTAGCTAGAGCAAAGCAACCCCCTCCCATATTTCTTCTTAAAAGTTTTACCAAGTAACTTATTTAAAAATGCTTGTGCCTGATTTATTAAGAGGGAGTGTCAATCGCTTACAATTAATTCCATGAACATTTGGAGGCGGACGGCACCTTTTAATACTTGCGAAGCTGGTTAGTCCAATAATTCATACATTAATGCAAGCATTCATAACTCCTATTACAATAATGTATACACTGAGTTACCACTTTCTATCAAGCATTCCCTTGATTAACGAGTAGCTTGTAACAGCTAAAGGACTTAAGTAAATAACTCCTTCTGTTGGAAAGCTAAAAAATAGTCCATGGTCTGATGTAACATCCTTGCTTTTCGAGTGCTAATGAGAGCTGTTGGTTTTCTGATACTCACTTGTCATACTGTCTGCTCCTCTTGTGCCTTTCTCACACCGTGGGCTCTTTCTCTGCAGTCGGTGGAGGAACGCTGTGTATACTTTGAAAATTCTGAGAACAGCAGCTGGACCGAAATCAAGCGAGAAGCCTGGGTATCCTCCAAGGTGTTCGGCTTTACCAGGCCTATTCAGGTAGGTAAAGGAGATTCAGCAACAGGGGGAATGTGCTGGTAAAAAGCAAGAGATGGGGAAAGGTAGCCAGATACAAATATGTTACTTACACCATAGAGGTTAAGGTAAATGCAATGCATTACACTGAACTCGGATACAGAAAAAATCTGATGGTCAAGGCGTATGATGGATGTTGTGGACCAAGTCCACTATAAAAGTTATAACAAGAAACAGACTAAACAAGGAGACTGAAAGTACACAGATGCAGCAGAGCAAGCAACATTTTAGGGCAACACGCCCAGATTAATTATTTTGCAATGTCTCCTCTTGCTTTCATCTATGCATAAAAATAGTTTTCATTTGAATTTAAAGGGCCATGTATTGGCTGTTGTGTTTTTTTTATATACAGTTTATCTGTTGTACAAATGGGGAAACAGAAGGACAGTTCTGTTGCAGTTCTGACAATGGAAGACTCCTCAGCCCATCACTAGGCTGCGTTTTTACTGTAAACCCAGATTAAAGAGGCACAGAGGAACGCAATTTCTGGCTGTAAAAAAGAAAGACAAACATGCAGAGCCAAGAAGCTCTAAGCTGTACATGCCGTTTGTTGCCACCGTCATGTATCCCTTGCCTGATCTCACATTTCAATTCGTAAGGTTTTTGTCTTTGACTGGACATACTAGACACACAACAGTCAATCTCTTGGTGCCGATCGCTTTACCGAGAATCCACATCTCCATCAGTCGTCATGTTCATTTGCACCTACCACATAAGCACAGGTGAATGCTCAGCCACACACCCACTTAAGTCACATTGTTGTGTGTTTGTGGTGATGGTTCATTAGGAGCCATTGTGACCTTAATGAATTGATAACTCAAGACGATCAACAAGAGGAGCTGTCCGACTCTGGTCCAGCACAGTCTCGGCAAACCTCATTACAGTGAGGGAGATGTACTGAAATTGCGAGTAAGAAGCTGCATAAAGAAGAAAAGGAGGGAAAATGTGTAGGAAATGTGCATCCTTGCTCTGTGCAAAGCAGCTTTTAGTTGGATATTAAGGGCCAAATCTCAACTGCAAAAAGGGTCAACGTGTTCATTTTCAACCTGTGTTGCTTCTCTTTCTCCAGGAGTTTGGTCTGGCTCGCTTTAAAAGTAATGTGACCAAGGCAATAAAGGGCTATGAATATATCCTGGCCAGAATGCAGGGTAAGTGGATCACAACACAAACATAACTATATCCTTTTAATTTATATTGCAGTGCCAGTATATTTGAGACATACCATTTTATGCAGGCACAATAAGACCAAAATTATAGTGTTGGTCCCCAAGGCCCAGGTAAAAAACAGACTTGTCCAAGTTACGGACCTTGATATTCAAAACACGTTCACCCAATTCAATAACCATGTCTTACCACTAAGCTACTTGTGATGGGCACTCGGCAGAGAGCTCCTACATCAGCGTAACGGTGACTGGGGGTTCTTTGATTAAAGATGTGCTCGCATGGGGGAGGGCATTTTAAAGTAGCAATCCCCCCACAAGCTTCTGAGTACCTCATAATTTCAGTATCTTCCCAGCTGAACATGTTCTGCTACTAAAAAGAATACAATATTTTCTTGTTGGTATTCAAACTGGTGATATTGTTAATTTGCACCATATCAGGTTATCCTGGTAAGTTGACTGCACTGGGATCTGGGGAGCACTACGCTCCCACCGTCTCTGCCAGCTGAAGCACCTTACCAGCACTTTCTGGCAGTGCAGATAAGCTGAAAAAGACTCTGAGCTGTAGTTGTTGACCTTTTAAGGCAGTGATTTTCAAGCGGGGTTCCGTGAGCATCCCTCAGGGGTTCCGCGGCCGCCAGAGGGGGGGGAGCTGGGATAACTCCCAGCTGTCCCGGGCCCAGCAGTGGGGCGGCACCTCCACGCACGAGTGACCCGGCGTCAGCAGCGCACTGCTCTTGCCTCTCCCTGCTTCTGCCATCAACTTCTGGCTGACAGAAGAGAAGAAAATCAGTGCGAGAGCTGGCTCCCTTAAAGACTGTGTGTGTCTGTGTGTCTGTGTGTCTGTGTGTCTGTGTGTGTGTGTGTGTGTGTGTGTGAGAGTGAGCATAAGGCTGGGATTATGGTGGCCGCTTGGGAACGAGCGTGAGACCGCGCCACCGTGCACACTCCTGCAACCCAAGCGATTTGTGAACTTGGCTGCAGGAGATTGTAGTCGCGATGCGGGGGTGTGGCTGACGCGTCACAAAGCTGGTTCACCCTCATTGGCTGAACCAGCTCACGTGCGCTGACTTCACGCGACAGCTGCCCGAAAAGACAAGATTTCTTGTCTTTTCGAAAAGCTGCCGCGTCAACGCACCTCTCCCCCTGTAGGCGCGCAGGCACTACACAAGAGTGGCTGTCGGGCATGCGTGTGTCCTGACGCCGACACCATAATCTTAGCCTAAGAGGGATAGAGTGAGGGGGGAGAGACACGATAGACGGGGTGAGAGGGGCAGGGGTTCCCAGAATGTCACAATCTAATTCTGGGGTTCCTGACTAAAAAAGTGAAAAACACTGCTTTACGGCAATGTAATTATCTAAGCTGCTGCTCTCCCGGTCTGCAAAAATCCTGCTTCCCATGATGCCCAATATGGCCGCCTATTTCAGAAGCTGAAGTGCTGTGACTTCTTAAGTGGTTATTATAGCAACCCAAAGAAGCTTAATTAATACATTAAAACTCTAAAAGGGGAGAGGGTTGGGGTGAAATGCAGTACGTAATATCTAATACTACACAACTAATTTATTAAAACAAAAACGTATCGTTTTTGGAAGGTAATGCTGCTTTTTTAAAGCGGAACACACAGCAATAAAATGTTACCCCTTCATGTTCTGCCCCCTCCCAGATCCCTACCTTTCCATGTGCTTAGGGTTCAGTCAGGGCTGTATATTCAGAGACGCCTCCTGCCAGGGTTTGGAATACTTTGGGCATGTAGTCAGAAAATATACTGTTGTAAAGGTATTTTTATGCTACAGGGTACTTTTGCTTTGACACTGATGGGATGTGTACTTTTTACATTCAACTGTGAAAAATCCTGGTGTGACAATCTTGCTAAATTGGGGTCTGTATGGGCCAAAGAAAGTCTGTACAGTTATACATCTGGTATCCGTGCACTCCGAGAAGATGGGGTAATACAATCTAGTATTAATTTGAATGTAAAAAGGGTAACGTAATGCAGGGGTACGCGAACTGGGGAGCAGCAGTTGGAGGCACCACGCTCTTCCCCACAGCTTTTAAATTAAATGCTGGGGACCGTGCGATGCCTGTGTAAATTCCCGTACCTTGGCTTCCAGCGACGTGTTGTCATGGCAATGCAGCGTCAAATGAAGCCGTGGGGTCACATGTCTCCATATTACCATGGCTCCGTGACATCACATGACCCTGCTGCGTCATTTGCCGCCGGAGCCATGGGGAGTGGGGTTAAAGTTTGCGCACCCCTGACGTGGATAAATCTAGGTTATGAAAAATGAAAACATCTACTTATTTAATCATTTTGTACATTATACACTGGTCAAATAATTGTCAATCCATTCAAGATAGACAGATGAAGAGTTCAACTTGTGCTGGGGAAAAAAAGATACTTTTTTGTACCTATGAAAACTATCTCGCATGAATCACGGTTAAACAAAAGTTTAGCAATTTTGAATTTTTTTAAATGTGTTTTGCTGTGGAGGTGGGAGCTACGCCTCATCTCTATGATACCCAAGGTCCGGTGCGGTAATCGCTACCTGATCCGACATGACCTGCCATTCAAGTCAATGAGCATGAGTGCCAGGCCAGGTTTTGATATCCTGCATTGGATGTCGGGGAATCTCAATCGTCTGCATTACAAAGCATATTTTGAAAGGGGAAGGGTTTGTTGTGTTTTTATTAAACAAAAAACTGGTTTGGGTAAATCCACCTTTGACTCCTGCTCGGTGAATATATACCATGCTGGCTTTCAATGCCGTATCATATTCCCTTAGGAGATGCCCCTTCCAAAACTCTGGTGGAAACAGCAAAGGAAGCAACAGGAAAAGCCAAGGAGACTGCGATGGCAGCCAAGGAGAAAGCTAAAGACCTGGCCAGCAAGGCAGCTACCAGCAAGAAGCAGCACTATGTGTGAGGGTCTGTAAAACCGCCATTCTGAAGCATAGGTCACTGCATCTCTGGCACAAGAAGCTGGAAACGGGGCTGGGTTCGCCTGTCACCTGAACCAAAGTGTGCTCTATTTATGTCTGTTCTGTTTTTCTAATGAATGGCTGTTCTATTACATTGAAAATCCAAAAGAGGAAAACTTGAATGTGTACACAGAAGAAAATAATCTCTTTTCTAAAAAATATAATTTATGATTAAAGAATATAAACTGGTAGAAATTGTGTACAAACTCCATGCTACAGTATCAGCACAAAGTGAGGGGGTGAGGCACATAAGCAGATCAAATACACTATTGAGGCTACATTATACAGAACAACATCATTAGCCTTGTGTTTCAACGGTCCAGCTTTAGGGCCTTTTTTAACAGATAATTAGGTCAAATGCGAATACATGGAAGTAAGGCCATGATTGGAAGAGGGCGCCTTGCAACACATTGGTGTACAATTTGCTGACCATTCTGACCGCCGAGTCAAAACATGAGGACATTGCCAAAATCCCCAATGTTATTAGGGTACAATGTTTTCATTACCTAATCTTACATACTGTAGTTATTTTTAAATCATCCCATACACCTTGTTATAATGGTTTTAGATTCCCTCATTTACTAATCCGCCTTATTAAAGAATATCTGCTGTAAGGTTCTTTGCGCTCAGCTGTTATAGGGAGACACTGTGCTGACCTGAAATGTCCATAATGACAGGTTACTTTGTCACGTATCCTCCGCAAGCTCTGAGGGAGTGTCCTCATACCAGTGTAGTTGAATAATAAAAGACCAGCAATGTTACTGAACAAAACACATTTACTAAAATATAGGATAAAATATAAAAAGCTTGTTTTTGAGGATTCCTCCCCGATACCCACATAGAACATTCACTTATAAGTAAAGATTTTCCTGGGCCTAGGAATGTTCTAAACGAGACCACTCTGCAACTTTGTCCAGTGAGGGTAAAACGCTGTCATAACTCCTGCTTTGCTTCTTCAATAGGGTAATTATATAAATAACTTTCAACTATTGCCCTTTAATACTTTACGTGTTTCAGTAAAGGGAAATACCCTTAGAAAACACATTTTGCTGCTCCTCACTTTATATAAAGCAATGGCACTGCAGAGGGTCATTATAACAGCAGCTGTTATTGGATCCTTAACTGTTTTTCTTCTCCAGCAAATGCAGGAATCATTCATATGTATTGTGCAGGTTACATATGGCCATCAAAAGCATCAGTTTTGTAGCACTAAACCCCTGTCCTGCTGGAGACCTGCAACAAATAATGCTTTTCATGCCACGCTGATGGCAAAGAGGTTACAATGCTGCAAAACTTCTCAAATCAAAAAGGCAAAGAAAGCACATGAGCCTGATCACTTGTAGCTCGAGTTCCCATTCTTTATGGGGTAGCTGGAGCACCACTCTATAAAATGTTGACCGCTGGTTATGGAATACATTTTTCTATTCCATATACCTTATTCAGCATAGGATACAGTGAACCTTATTAAGAATCTAAAAATAAACCTTGTGTACATTTACAGGGCGTTCCCATTTAAGTGCAGCAATAGGTAAGTGCTTTTGAACATTTCCCAAGAGCGTTCTCCATACAGCCAGTGCAAGAGATCTGCTGGCAGGAACCCCAGACCACGTTCAGCTTTTACATGTATGTAAGGAATACAACATGTAACCACACCGGAGTCCATCGCATGGATTCTGCTGGTAGTTTTGTGCTCAAGATCCTGGTCCGATGCTGCGTGTGGGGCTTCAGGCCCACATATTACAAAATATAAAAGCACCAAGTCATGCCTCAGTGCAATGCCTCCATAATGCACAAGTCAGAGCTAAAAGCACCTTTACATATAGAGTACATAGTCATTAGTCTTTGTTTTATCCCATAAAAAACAACCTTGGCTATTTTTCAGCTCCTCAAATTCCCAGCTTTTTCTTGTTACAATTTGTAGATAATCGTCCTGCAATTTATCTGCAGCACACTGCTGCTAGTACACATATATCTAGTGTCCATGACAATATTGGCAAATCCTCTAACACAGAGAGATGATTTCCGTCTTCTCCATTACAATGTGAACATTGCCCAATATGTGAAACTAGGGTGAAGTCATATTGGGTAGGGAGGATCTGGCACAATTGGAGGTATCTTCCAGATAAAGGAAAGGAGTTTGGTGTAATGGAAGAGGGTAAGAATGCAGTTGAATTTCCATAGTGTCCTCCACCTGTCATGACTCCAACAGCAGATCTTCTGTGAGTGGAAGAGTGAAAACAGAAAAGAACGTATCGTCCACTTTGTGATAGCTTAGTTTGATGTTTGCAAGGTGAGAAGTTCCTGACTGGGCAGAGCTGAACATACAACCACTCCCTCTGCAGATGTACAAGTCCTAGAGGCTCTGCTGTCATAACCATGCATGAGCCGGAGTGGAGTAGCTGTGCTCTGCGCCGGCACTGAACGAGAGGAAGAGGTCACCCTCACTGCCGCTTAGCATCACCCCCTCCACATCTACCTCCAAATCCTCTGCAGAAAGAGAATGAGAGATACATCAGCATGAGAAAAAGATAGATCAATTTGAGACAGTGAGGCGTATGTTAGAAGCAGGGCATGCCCATCTGTCCATGGACCTGCCCCCACTCACCTTGATCTGAGTCAGAGCGCTCGGAGGACAAGGCAGAAGAGTCCAGGCTATCGGCTCTTAGCCGCTCAGTGCTGACGGGAGGCAGAAGCTGTTTCAGTCTCTGGCGGAGCCTTTGTTGCTCTGTCCTCAACTTTTCCTTTAAGCTCTTTGCTCTCAGCTCTTGATCCTCCAGCTTCTACAGAGGTCAAAATAGGACAGTCAAAGACCAGTATTTAAATGAACTATCTACATCTGTAAATACAGTTTGCGTGCTAAAGATACCAACACAAAGTTTAGCTGTCTCTAAATTCCCTATTCACCTGAATGGCAGTTAATACATTAACTATGCGTTTAAATTTCGCATCTTAAATAGGGGCCTATTTTTTTTTTATAGAAAAGGTCTCTGAAGCAATCTGCCAGCTTCGTGTACAGTATTACCACTGTATGTGATGAACTCGTCCTCCATTCTTAAGATCCTCCCTATAGTGCATGAAGTCTCCTTTGCCCAATTTTAAAAACCAAGTCCACTATTAAAGAGACAATCCAAGCCGTTTTTTCTTTTAATACAGGATTGAAACGGGGTCTCCGGAGCTGAACCCCATTCGTTTCAGCTCCAGGATCCCACTGCTTCCGGAGGTCCTTATCTCCATCGCGGGCGCTGGTAGCCGCTCCAGAGTTAATGTTACGGCTGCTTTTCAAAGCTTCCGGACCCTGCAAGCCAATAGGAGGCCGTGACGTCCTTCGGTGTGACTTCCTATTGGCCCATGTGACGAGGGACCTTTAAAAATATTTATCTGTCGGCACCCTCGTGGGAGGTATCGCCGTAAGCAGGGGGTCCCCGGAGCTGAAATTAATGGGGTTCAGCTCCGGAGACCCCTGCTACAAACCAATATTAACGAATGAAAAGAAAAAAGAAACTGTGTTGCTAGCATCCAGGAAGGACACTTCTTGCACTATGCTTTTGGTTAATAAAGTACACACAATATGATTCTATTATTGAAGGATGCCATATATTAGGGACCCACCACATTCAACGCCATTTCTGTAGCTGATAAAAAACAGCAATCCTCTCTAACTGAAATTTTTTTTAAAAAATGAGGTCGTCGCAGAAGCTGATCGTTCGCAGGGAGCCGAGCTATTTTTAGCTTTACATTTTTTCTAAACATTTCGCTACATTTTCAGGTTATTCTTTAGCTGGCGTCCGTTGTTACCACAACAATCTATTTCGTCTTTATATGAACGGCAGCAGACATGTCGACCTAGAGAGGCACATTTTCAGCAACTGATGTCCCCAGAATTAAACTATGGAATTTGAAACAATTGCTAAAAACAGTAGTAATAGTAAAATGACAGGGGACACTTATGGCAAGTATTGCATATTGCTGCTTTAAAAAGGGGCATTCCCTGCTGGACCAAAATTACAGGTTATGGGGTTCTCATCTGGGCAATTGATTGACCCAAATCTGACACGTATAAGTATTTTGAATTTCCTTTTTAAAGTTAGATTTGGAAGGGGTTTGGTTTCCTCTGGCTGCTTCCCTTCGCCTGATGTCACGCTGTGTTCACAGAGTGCATGTACAGACAGAGCTCCCACCCTTCTTTTGACTTTATTGGTTCCCTGATAAGGACAGGGTGTAATAAAGGTAGGTGGGGGGGGAGGGGGAAGGAGTTGATTGACAAACACTTCCCCCCCATACAGAGGCCCCTAAGAAATTCAACTGGCTGACTATGTGGGATTGCACCTTTAAAAATGTGATCACACTTCTAACCAATGAAGCAAAACCGCAAACAAATTTCAATCACATGATAAACGTCACATGAATCAAACATTCAGGGAAGGACAGACATAAAGTTATAGTATTAAGATCCTGAAGTCTGAACTGATGTGTCTTCATAGCTGACATGTCTTGATGTTCCCATGGGTAAAAAAAAATGGGACCCCATCAGGGTGCAGGTCTTTTGGCCACTGCCCAGGAGCCTAGACTCACTTTGATGTGCTGCCTGGCTCTGTGCAGGAGGCTAAGAGTTGTGTGCCGTGACGCGTCCAAGCTCGCAGGGACCTGCTGTTTCAGCTGCTCCAAGCACCTCCGAAGCTGAGCTCGCCTGAGAATACAAAGACCAGGTGCATCTTAACCCATTGGAGCAAACCAATAAAGGCTTCTTGTCAGCAGTGTTGCTAATGAAAGTGCACTAAGGATGCAATTACTCCTTTGCTGCAGTCTCTGGCAGTGAAGGGGTTGTATCCCTAAAGAAGCTCTTTGATATGTTGATAGTATAAGACAATTGGGCTATCAGTTGTTGTGTCACCATCAGGTATTCAGGAGGAAGGGATTGTTTGTAAATGAGGAATTACAGCCAAAAGGTGCCATTCATTAAACAGGTAATATGTAGTAGGAAAAAGTGGAATCTCGCAGTATTCAATAAGATTTTTCAGTACAGAAACATTGCGTCAAGACACCTAATTTGCATATACTTTCTGGATAACTCAATCACCCTGTGCATCAGCCACCAAAATGAGATCTACAGGACAGGGACCTCTTGTACCTGCAAAATTCTAGTTCAAGCGCTGTGCACACTGTCAGTGATATACAAGAAAATATTATTCTTAAATATATCCTTGAAATATTTTTTTTGCATTCAAGTGCACTATTAACACCAGTGCAAATACATACATACTACCAAACTTGCCAGTCTGAAGCGAGAAAAAGTTGCCTGATTGTACACGGCTTGGACATGCAAGAACGGTTAAACGAATACAACATGATGCGTTTCTGTGCAAAAATGTACATTACCGCACCGAAATGTCATTCTCACCGTTTAACGAATAGGCCCCAAAGAATCCACAAACTGGATGTTGTATATTCTCCAAGGACTCGCGAAAAGCCCAATTCCGCGTTACACTGATACATTTAGAGTTTGCAATCTATGAAAGGACCCACAAACCCGTCATAAATATCTGGAGACAAACACACCAATTGCAAGGACTGCCAAATAAATCCAAATATGAGAGACATTACAATCGAGGACTGTTGCTTATTTTCCCTCTCGCATGATTACAGCTTTTGTAGACCTTTGAAAGGTAGAGGGTCTAAAACTAGACCGAACCTTGTATCCTGCCAAGCTGCACGAAGACTACAACCTTTCCAATCATACGGAACCCAGTGTCACACTCACCGGTGCTTTTCCAGCTCGTTGTGAACAGACCTGCAGATGAAACAGGAACAGCTGTGAATACCTGACACACACAACTATGCAGTCACATATACAAACACACACGCACCAACAACACACATCAGCGCTAGACTAAATTCATCATTTATATGGCAGTAGACTATGGAGAAGTAAAAATATGATAGTATTAAAAGGTCAGGTACTTTCTTATGACAAAGGCACTATTCAATATGATGAATATTGAAGGGGAAAGTCTTCCCCTTTTGCTCGGTAACATTTTAGATCCATTCTTATGAATGGAGCTGAAGACTTTCCAGCATATTGTTTAGGAGTCATACATGCATCAAGACTTATTTAAAGAGGAAGTCCCTCTAAGAACCAGATTGAACTAATTATAGTAACCTGTTTAAAGGGGTGTCATTTGGGTAATTAATACTTTTTTTTTTTTAAACCTAAATCTGACAACTATAAGTATTTTTTAAGCTAAATTTGAGAGGGCAAACAAGGGGGAGAAGACCTCACTCATAGTAGATCATTGTTATGTAAATTAGAGTAGGTGCTACCAAGGATCTAAATAGCAGGAATCAAGAATTGTGTCCAAAAGAGGGACGAAAAGAAATCCAGATGTTGGCATACTAACTAGTTTCAGTGCGCCAACATCTGGATTTCTTTTTGTTCCTCTTGGACACAATTCTCGATTCCTACATTTGGGAGGGGTTTGATTTCCTGTGGCTGCTGCCTTTTGTGCAATGTCTCTGTTGAGTGAATGCTTGTACAGTCCTCCCTCTTCAGCTCCCCTTAACTTTATTGGTTCTCTGATAAGGACATGGTGCAGATAAGGGTAAAAAAAAACACACTATTGATAGATAAACACTTCCCCATTCAGAGACACTCAAGAAATTCAGCTGGCAAACTATGTGAGATTTCACCTTTTCCACATTCTGGTGCTTTTCCAACACCATTTATTTTCCTGCAGGTTCATCTTAAATGTGCTTGTTTTAGTGTACAGCTAATTTTAGCATTCCAGGAACAATGACCTTCTGTAATTGTGTCACAGCTAGTCATTGGAGGAACCACAATGCTCTACACAACCAAGAGAACATTGGAGGAACCACAATGCTCTACACAACCAAGAGAACAAGCTTAATTTGTAAAGTGTTGTACATACAAAAAGCTAATCGCATCATTTGAGCCCACATAGATGCTCCAGAAGAATAGTATGGTAACTGGCCAATTGACAGTTTTTCCTCTAATATCATCTTGTTGTTTTTTGGTTATTTACCATGGCTTTTGGCATTATGGACAGACAACTGAGAGGAAGCCTATCAGCTTCAAGGTGTGTGTATATAAAGATGGAGCACTCAACGGGTTAAACATGTTGTTGGGGCAATATCGTATTCAGTAGCACCTTGGGGACCTTAGGACATTGTCCCAACATTTGATGTTTTGCTCATTTATTGGGGAGATCACAACCTCAGCTCTCAATGAGCAGAGATCGTGATCAGAACAGAAGATCATGACGACTTCCTTTTCTAGTCCTCATGGCATCACTACACTAGTAGTAATCTGACGTTTGGAAAGTGTTATTGTCCCTTATTGTTGTCTCCTTATCTCACTGCCCTTCATACACAACGTGAATAGCCATAAATCTGAGTACCTTATCATTGGGGTTGAAAGAAAAAGACTGTCAATCACCCTCCACCAAGAGCCCCCATTGAAACTGAAAACAAAGAAACATTTGCAGATTTTCAAATGACCTACAAATGCTCTTTCTTTTTCCTTTTACTCATCAGACAACCAGCTTCAACCTATTAAACTCATCGCTGCTATTGATTCACGTTCATCCCAAGTGAGACTTCACCGATTGCTAAGTGGGAAGGATTTCTGCTCCCTTACCTGACACTGTCTGGGTTGCTGTAAGTTCTCTGTCGCTTTCTCCTCCCGGGGGCAGTTGTCTCATAGGGCAGGATGGAGGCATATCCATGCTCTGCTTCTGAAACAAATGAAACCTTCAGTACTATCTAACTGCCCAGCTCCGTAAGAGGACAGGTGGTACAGGAGATACTAATCAGATGCTAGGAATTGTGTGTGTATGAAGAAGAGCACTATTGGGAGTGGGTGGTAATGTATAGGTAATTTGGTAAGGTAGACGCATAAGAAAAGGATGAAAGTAAGGTTAGAGGAAGAGAATACGAGGAGGGGAATATTATAAAGGGAGGGGGGTGCCAAGAGTGAGGAGAAAAGAGTAACAGGTCAAACATGAGGTAAATGTGAATGAGGTGATACATTATACAGCAAGTCTTATTGTATAACATTAAATGAGAGGACGGATAAGAGTAGGACGGCAGGAGGGGCAAGTATGAGATGGAAAGAGAAATGGTAGAGTGGAAGTGGAGCGCAGCAGCAAGTACGGCATGTGAGTGGCAGAGGGGTCAGGTGCTAAGGGAGAGGATCAGGAGAATGGAAGACGGCTGGAGGTAGACAGGGGTCAGGGAAGTGGCAGAGGAGGCAGAAACAAGAGATGGGCAGAAGTAAGGGGGTGGAAGAAAAAGCAGAAGCGGCAGATACAGGATAAAGAGAATGAGAGGGGGACGGAAGACAGCAGAGAGGGGGAATTTGGAAAGGGAAGATGGCAAGGGGGGCAGATGAGTGGGGAGGGGGTGGAAACGGCAGAGGAGGCCGACAGGAGTAGCAGGCACAGTAAGGGGGTGGAAGAAACAACTGAAGGACGACAGTGGACGGGACTTCAGACAGGAATGGGGGTACAGCAGGTGCAGTGTAACAGATGGCAGAGGGGGCAGGTACGGGACGAGGGGAGCGAGACGCCAGGTACGGGACGAGGGGAGCGAGACGCCAGGTACGGGACGAGGGGAGCGAGACGCCAGGTACGGGACGAGGGGAGCGAGACGCCAGGTACGGGACGAGGGGAGCGAGACGCCAGGTACGGGACGAGGGGAGCGAGACGCCAGGTACGGGACGAGGGGAGCGAGACGCCAGGTACGGGACGAGGGGAGCGAGACGCCAGGTACGGGACGAGGGGAGCGAGACGCCAGGTACGGGACGAGGGGAGCGAGACGCCAGGTACGGGACGAGGGGAGCGAGACGCCAGGTACGGGACGAGGGGAGCGAGACGCCAGGTACGGGACGAGGGGAGCGAGACGCCAGGTACGGGACGAGGGGAGCGAGACGCCAGAGGGCAGAATACAGAAGGGGGCAGAAACGACAAAGATGGGGAGAGGGGCTAACAGGAGGAAGCCAAGATGATTTTGGGGGGGGGAGGGGAGAAGTGATTATGGGAGGGAGGTAAGGATACAGATAGAAGATGGCAGTGGGGGCAGATAAGAGAGCGAAATAACACCGTAGCCAAAATGGAAGGGAACACGGATGATAAACAGTCATATTTGGATGGTGGGAGGGTATACCGCGGTGGTGATACTGCGGAGGAGTATGGACCAGCATGAATTTTGACTCATAAGGGGGCTGATCATGAATTCTTCCCAGTGAGGGACACACTCACCTCGCTCTCTGCGTTCCAGGTACTCCGCCGCTTGCAGCAGCACCTGGATGTTGCTAGGGAGCTGCTCCATGGTGGCTGTACGTGCTGCTTCCCAGTGTAGGATTTGGGCTGAGGCACTGGGGACTGGTGACAAATCTCTGGCTCTGAACAATAGGGCCTCTTGGTAACTCGCTGAACCTGGGCCCCGGGGCCTTTTGCTGGATCCCTAGATCCCTGTCACACTAGTGTTTTGGATGTAATTCCTGTATTGGATCTCAGTGGATTCTTCGGAGTGGCCTGAAAAGGGTTATTTTGGGGGGGTTTTTTAGATTGTTTTTTTGCCTGCAGGGGGTGTCACCGGATCTGCTCCCTGCCTCACTGGCTTCCCCCACAGCACTAGATCTTCCCCAGCAAGAACAGACCCGGTCGGTCTTCCTCCCCCGTCACCCTGAATCTCGGTGTCAGGCCGCGGTCCCCGCACTTTGTTACAATGTAACTGACACCGACCGAGTGTAACAAACACAGAGCGAGACCGCGCCCACCCATCCAAGCCCCGCCCCTCCGCCAGGAAGCCGCGCCCCGTGTCACACACCCCTCACCGCGCCCCGGGTCACACACACACACCCCCACCGCGCCCCGGGTCACACACCCCAACGCCCGCCGCTCCCCCCCACACGCAGGGGTCGCTTCGGCACCTGCTCCTGGCCGCCGCCCGCTATCGCTGCCGGTGTCCCGGCCACTGCTCCTGTGAGTCAAGTCAGGGGCTCAGGCCCGGAGCGACCCGTTACCATGGAGCTTCCTAGAACGGGCGGGGCCTCAAGGGGACGCCGCTGATTGGTTAGATGGCAGCGACGTCAGTTTCATTAGCAACAGATTGAAGCGGGAAATCAAACCGCTTTCAAATTTTAAAAGCGCAGGAGAAAAAATAACCTAGATTTTGAGATATATGTTCATTAGAAAAAAACATGTGCAACAAACCGCACCAGATTCATCACATAAACAGGTCGCATTTAAAGCAATGGGATTTTCTTATTTCAAAAGCTTTGCCGGTTTTTTGTTGAAACCAGTTTTGCAGCTGGAGACTGATAGATAACCTGGTGGGAATCTCTCTGTATACACTACAAAGCTTCTCAGAGAAAATATAACATTACTATATCCTAATCCATCCCCAACAGGCAGATCCAGGCCAGGTCCAGATCTTTTCTCCTCTCCCTGTCCACGTGGCGGTCATCTATCGCCCACCTACCTCTACTCATCCCCCTTCTGCCTTTCTCTCTCACTTTGAATCCTGGCTTTCTATCTTTATCTCCTCAGACTCTCCTTGGGGACTTCAATTGCCACATTGATGACCCCTCTCTCCCTTCCCGCTTTCTTTCTCTAACCTCTTCTTTTGGCCTTCAACAGTGGACTGCAGCCAGCACCCACAAGGATGGCCACTACTTAGACCTGGTTTTCACTAAAAACTTCTCTCTCTCTGATTTCTCCATTTCCCCTTTTCCTCTCTCTTACCATCACCTTATCTCATTCTCTCTATCTCGCTTCTCCCCTTCTCCACCTCCATCTACCCCCCGGTTCTGCAGAAACCTGCGCTCTATTCACTTGTGCAAAAAAATTGATGTGAGGCGCTACTATTAAAGGTGCAACAATACTAAAACGTATAAATAGTGCTTAAATGTATATTTGTGTATATAATAAAAAATGAAAAACCGGTAGACTTTGCAGCTTAACCCTGAAGGGGAAAGTCCAATTTCTCCTTATGTTGATTGTAGATAGAAGGCTTGTGGGAAGCGCAGGTGTCACCGTATGTGGAAAAAAATATATATAGTGTGATATGTTCAACAACAAAAAAACAATTGAAAAAACAGCAAAATGGGGACTCACAATTTTCCAAAATAATACCAGCAATATAAATATGGAAGACTTGCTAGATGAGAGGTGCCAGGCTTCAACAGGACAGGCCCTCAATGAAAAAGATGACACTCAGTGCAACATTGCATGTTCACCATAAAATACATTTATATAGCAATGAATATTGCACTCACATTTGGCACAATGTGTATAAACACATAAAATTATAGATGCGCAGCTTCTGGGTCACCATCAGCCCCACTCTCGAAATCGCGTAGCGTCACTTCCGGTTTGGGCCGTCGCGTCACTTCCGGTTTTCGATCGATCGAAAAAGATGATATCCACGATTCTGGGGGGGTTCTGGGGACACACCAATGCTGATGCTGTTCACTCAACGCGTTTCGCTTGTATCCAAGCTTCTGGCCAGGTCCAGATCTTCTCTCCTCTCCCTGTCTATGTGGCGCTCATCTATCGCCCACCTACCTCTACTCATCCCCCTTCTGCCTTTCTCTCTCACTTTGAATCCTGGCTTTCTATCTTTATCTCCTCAGACTCCCCTTCTTGTTCTTCTCCTTGGGGACTTCAATTGCCACATTGATGACCCCTCTCTCCCTTGGGCTTCCCGCTTTCTTTCTCTAACCTCTTCTTTTGGCCTTCAACAGTGGACTGCAGCCAGCACCCACAAGGATGGCCACTACTTAGACCTGGTTTTCACTAAAAACTTCTCTCTCTCTGATTTCTCCATTTCCCATTTTCCTCTCTCTTACCATCACCTTATCTCATTCTCTCTATCTCGCTTCTCCCCTTCTCCACCTCCATCTACCCCCCGGTTCTGCAGAAACCTGCGGTCTATTCACTTACCTGACTGAGTCCACTTTACACTCCTCCCTCTCCTCTCTCAGCTCTGCTACAGACCCTGACAACCTGGTCAGGAACTACAATTCTGCCTTGTCCTCCTCTCTTGATCTACATGCCCCGCTTTCTCTCTGCCGCACTCGCCCTTCTAACCCTAGACCCTGGCTAAATTCCCACACGCGCATGCTGCGTTCCTCCACTCGTTCCTCTGAACGCCTCTGGAGGAAATTTCATACTCTCGCAGACTTCCTTCACTACAAATTTATGCTTTCCTGTTTCAACTCTGCCGTCTCGCAAGCTAAACAAGCCTACTTTTCTTCACTAATCAACATGCACAAATCTAATCCACGCCGACTGTTCTCTGTCTTTGATACTCTACTCAAACCACCCTCAGCTGCCTCTCCTTCCACCATCTCTGCTCAGGACTTTGCTGACTATTTTAAGGAAAAGGTGGAATCCATACGTCAGAACATCCCCTCTGTTTCTTCCTCCCATCCTACACCTCTTCCTAACTCTCCTCCTGCATTCCTTGACTCTTTTTCCACTGTCTCAGAGGAGGATGTGTCGCTGTTGATTGCCTCTTCTCCCTCTACCACTTGCCCTCTTGACCCCATTCCCTCCCATCTCCTAAAACCTCTTGCTCCTACTATAATCCCTACGCTCACACACATTTTTAACTCCTCCCTCTGCTCTGGAATTTTTCCATCCTCCTTCAAACATGCAACAGTCATACCATTACTCAAAAACAGCAAGCTTGACCCTACCTGTCCTTCTAACTATCGACCTGTCTCCCTCCTTCCTTTTGCTTCTAAACTCCTTGAACGTCTTGTATTCTCTCGCTTGCTCCATTTTCTCAACACCTATTCTCTCCTAGACCCTCTATAATCTGGCTTCCGCACTGCTCACTCCACGGAAACAGCCCTCACTAAAATAACTGACGACCTCCATGCTGCCAAAGACAGAGGTCATTACACTCTGCTCATATTACTCGACCTCTCTGCAGCATTTGACACCGTGGACCACCCTCTTCTCCTTCACATTCTCCATACTCTTGGTATTCGGAACAAAGCTCTATCCTGGATCTCATCCTACCTCTCCCATCGTACTTTCAGTGTCTCTTCTGCTAACACCTCCTCCTCCTCTATTGATCTCTCTGTGGGGTTACCCCAGGGCTCTGCCCTGGGACCTCTTCTCTTTTCTCTGTACACAATCTCTCTAGGTGACCTAATAACATCTTTTGGGTTTAATTATCACCTCTATGCGGACGACACACAAATATACTTTTCAACACCCGACCCTACACCTGCTGTAAAAACCAAAGTTTCTGAATGTCTCTCTGCTATATCCTCCTGGATGGCCCTCTGCCGCCTTAAACTCAACATTGCTAAAACAGAGCTCCTCATACTTCCTCCCAAACCTGGCCCTACTACCTCCTTCCACATTACTGTTGGAACTACGATCATTCACCCAGTAACCCAAGCACGCTGCCTAGGGGTCACACTCGACTCCTCTCTCACATTCGCCCCTCACATTCAAAAAAATTCTAAAACCTATCGCTTTTTCCTCCGCATACCCAGAAAGGTACCCATATGCACCAACACTACACGCGAGAGGGTAGCGCTGCCCTCACTTGTACACTTGGATGGGGATTGTTCTGCAGGACTCCGTGTTCTAGGTGCCCAGGGCACCATCACTATTGTGGGAGGACAATTACTGTTGTTATTGTTGCCTGCTGGTTATTGTATCTGTACTGTTATTATGGGGGATACTAAGGGACCACATACAGAGTGTTGCAAATACCTTATTCTGGTTGTAATTATTTGGGGTATACTCTATAGGTATACCGGTTCCCGTGAGGGACTATCCCGCCTAAGCTGGGATCCTCACGGGTGGAGACGCTGCACCAGCCACCCCAGGAGCGGAGGCTTGGGCCTTCTGTAAGCCTAACAGGTTAGCACCGTAACACTAATATCTGATGTTTCCCTAGTGGGAAGAGACGGTTCTGAAAGGTTCGGTTCCAGGAGGACATGAGGAGAGGAGCCTCAGGGAGAGTAGACACCCGTGTTCTTAAGTTAATAGAATAGACCGGCCCCCTTCCTTTATGTTCTAAATAGAGACAGTAACCGTTGTCAGTTAGGATCCCTAGAGAAGACAAAGGGAGTTCAAGATAAGTGCTAAGTATGAAACGACATGCACTAGAGGGGCCTAAGTAACGAGGATTTCTGGATGCCGGTGGATTGGCTCTAACTGCGGATCTGCATATACATTCCTCTCAGGCTGAAGTAAAAGTGGCAAAACTCATAACAACTAAAGGTATTGGGTTACGTATATAGGACCTGCTAGGATCCCCAATGGACCTAGTATTACCAAAATAATGAAGAAAGGGGTTCTACAACTATTAGGAGGGAGGCCCAGGTCTTATCACAGTAAAGGAACCAGATATGTACCTTCATTCGAGTGTTAAGCAAGGGCACTGATCGAAGAACAGTATTCATGTATGTCTGATTTAAAATACAGTGCAACGTGTCAATCTATGGATGAACGGTCCCTGTGTTTAGGGACACAAATAAATGACAGTTGTGCTCTAAAAGTTCCTGGCGCCTATTATTATACAACCTTGCTACCTCATTGCTCAGCCGCCTAAATCCAGCCCGAGTCAAGGTAAACAATGAGGAGTAGCTATATGCACACCTCATTGTAACCTCCCTAGAAACCCGGGCAGGGAGGTTTAGACATAAGTAACTCCTTTCTTTTTTGTTATCTTAACAGCTATACATGTCTCGACAGACGCGGAGCAATTTCTGGAAATACTTTGTCATAAACTTTTAACGTTAAGATAACAGACATAATTAAACTTATTCTCGCCTGCTAAACATTTCTAAACAGACCTTGTATTTTAACTGGTAGTAGTAGTGTCATAAACTTTAACGCTAACATATTGAACATAGTAAGATTTATTTTCCCTATAGGCAATGTGTGTGGTCTCCTACCATATCATGGTGCCAGTCAGGCCGGCAGCCCCCTGATCGCTGCTAAATGCTGCGTGGTGCTACCACCTCTGACACCCTGGTCTAGCAATAAGAACTTTCTTTTGTTGCCAGCTTAGTCAGGTCTGCCTTTGTGGCGTAGTTTACGTGTTCTTCTACCATTTCTGCTCTCAGGGGAGTCTCATAGAGAACAAGATGGCGCCGGCGATTCAGCTGCTCCCGTCCATCACAGACCCGTCTCCGTTCGTCAGAAAAAGCGGGTAAGCTCTGCGTTGCTTTTTTCCCCATTAATTGGCATCCTGGGTTGTTTATGGGTGCTCCGCTATGATTTGTCTGGGGATCGTTGTTGATTAGGTGCTGTTTTTCAGGCTTTTATCCCCCTGCATGCACAGAGCTCAGCTCCTAAGCAGCCATTTTGTCTGCTGCTGGCCACACCCACCTCAGAATTGATCCCATTTTAAGACATATTACACTATTTTGTTTTCTCCTTTTGCGCCATAGGGATTTTCTTTCTTCTTTGGACATTTCGCATCATACTCTTGGTGAGAGTATAATTACCTACAGGCTGCAGGGAAAGCAATAGGATATTATTACATTACTCACCTTATCACTATAGAAGTCACCATACAATTTTGATTTGCACTGTTTTATTACTTGTAACACTTTCACTATTTTGGCACATTTGTTATTTCGTTTTAGTTTTTTCTAAGCATGCTTCTTTATATGTTTGGAGGCTAATAAAGACTGCGTTGTTATTAACAAGAAGCTGAAACTGAATGCTTTTTTGGAAGAGATTCATGCTTGAAGGCCTCTGTCTACAAACAATGATATGTTTTTTCACTTGAGAAAGACCTACTAAGGTCGAAACGGTCGTTGTGTATGGCGCAATAAATTTGAACTTTTGCAAAATCCGTGGAGCGCTGGATCCTTCCTTTTCATAATTGAAGGCCTCTGTCTGGCATTGCAACATAGAATCGAGTTGCCAGGTAGTGGTCAGCAGTCAGTCTGATTTCTGCATCATGTCTAATCACACTCATAGTGACAGTGCCAAAAGAGCAGTGACAGAACACACAGTGACTACCAATTACAGTGAAAACTGAAAAAAAAAGCTGCTAGAGACAAGTTAAAAAGAATAATATACATATATTACACCGGAGATAAATTGCGGCTAAATCTGTTTGTAGCAATGAATAAGTATATATTTATAAAATACTGTTATTTCTATATTCAGAATGTATAATTCTATCAAACAATCAGTACGCTTGCCTCAGACTACCTAAGTAAATTTGTGAACTCATTTGATGATGTTTTATTTTCAACAGATTAAAGGGGACTTGAACCTATTCTACCTTTCACAGGCTGTTCTAATGAAACTGCATGCACCCACACAGACTGTCAACTGCGTAGAAACAAAGATCCTGCTACCAACTAGTTCAAAAAAGTAATAGACGCAAAAGGAAACATTTCTTTTATCATGTTTTATACAGGAGCTAAATGGCAACCAAATATTTGTTTGTGAGCATATATATATATATATATATATATATATATATATATATATATATATATATACACACACTCTGGCGCTACTACTTTTGTTCATATATATATATATATATACAGTGTTCGACAAACCTATACATTTGCTCGCCCCGGGCGAGTGGATTTAACCCCCGGGCGAGTAAATATTGGCCCAAGCAGCACACGTTTGGTACTAGGTGGCGAGTAGATTTTTTTGTGTGGCGAGTAGATTTTTTGGTGATTTGTCAACCACTGTATATATATATATATATATATATGTATATATATATATATATATATACAGTGGTCGACAAAACACCAAAAAATCTACTCGCCGAACAAAAAAATCTACTCGCCACCTAGTACCACTTGTGTGCTGCTTGGGCCAATAGGAGCTCGCCACGATGTTAAATCCACTCGCCCGGGGCGAGCAAATGTATAGGTTTGTCGAACACTGTATATATATATATGGGAACAAAAGTAGTAGCGCCAGAGTATAACTACAAATGAAATATTCCTAATTGGTGACTAAAGTGTATAAGCTAATTAGTGTGAAAATACTACATAAAATCTAATCTAAGTATAAGTGCCCATAAGCAATGATGTGTATCACAATAAACTTAACAAAATAAATATATTAGTGCAAAAAATGTGAAGAAGATATGTAAATATAAATAGTCCAACCAGTCCTTGGTATTAGTCCATGAATAATAGATGAATTGCTGGTAAAGGGGTCTCCGGCTGCTCTCACATGGGATGAACCACATCCAGGGGTATCTAGAAACAAGAAAAGAGAGAGAGCGCATGCCCCATAGCATAAAACTGTGTGTTTAATAGTAAAAGGGAAATGCATTGTAACATCGCCGGAAGAAGAGATCAGTGTATCTCTAAAGCTCGCACAAATAAAAGCATTTCGTTAGCCACAGAACGGTATCATCTATTTATTTTTTTATTTTATATATATATATATATATATATATATATATATATATAACAGGGTATGTCCCATTGTACCTATCTTTCCCCTGTTATATCTGTTATGTAAGTCCTGTTAGCTACTGGCAGTAACAGGTTAAGATCTATGGGCTCTTGACCCACCTTATGCCCCTCTTGTAAGTGATGGAAGTAAGGTGGTGACTCATGGCCTGTGTAAGCCTATCAGAGATAGATATAGTCAATGAGCCCGCCCCTTATTGAGTCTTCCAATTGGGTGTAGCAAAGTTATCTTCAGTCTGCTTCCTGCTCCGGTGAAGAGAGGAAGAAAGAGCGGTGAGTCTCTCCCATGGCAGGGATGAGCATGCTCACCCTCAGTCTTTGGACTGAGGGAACATAAGGCTCAGCCACCAAGGCCTGTAAGACCAGGGCCTGCACCATCTAGAAGTCTGGGACTTCCAAGACTCTGCACCACTGTAGGGAGAACTGCAGTGGCTGCTACCATGACTGTCAATAAAGATCCTGGTTCACTATACACTCCTGTCTGAGTATCAGTCCTTGGGCAGGAGGGAGAAGAACGCAGTAGTGGGGGCTGATTTCCGGACACCTTGGGACCCACTACGGCTGGAGGCGCTGAACACCAGAGAAAGAACTAAGAGAACAAGAACCTAAGCCTGTCCAAGTCTCTACTCTTCCGCAGACAGCTAAATATCTCCTGCTCCAAACAGGTAGTGCACCACACACACACGTAGCATAGGCTGTGCAATCTCCCACAGGGGGTGGGGGGGAAACAGTGCTACATATAGATTATTTTTTTTATAGGTATATAGGTCGGTAGATAGGTGGTGACTCTTGAAGAGGGAAAATACCGCCTATTGATCTAAGGGGCTATCTTAGTAACCCCATCTTCAAGTCCGCAGGCCCGTCCCTAGGCTTACCTCAGGTAAGGCAGCGCCTAGAGGTGGCATGTCTCAGGGGACGGCCACTGCTTGTGACAATATTTTGTTATAGGTGTGTAACGGTGTTTCCCCCACCCTATGGGAGATTTCCCAGTTACCAGGCGTATGGTGCATGCTACCTGTAGTTTCACAAGAGGCTGTGGTGTCCGCTGATGGTTGTGGGGACTGCAGAACAGGCTTCTGGGGTACATACCCGATATTTAGCTCATGGTACTCAGCGCCTCTATCTGCTGTAGGCACAGGGCCGCCAACAGGGTGGGTCTGCAGAGGTTGGTGTCCCGGGCCCGATGAGTTGGGGCCCCGGCCGGCACTGCAAGTTGGGCAGACCTCTGGCCAGGCCCGTCTGCCAGTCCTCTCATGGCCGGGCCCCGGCTCTCCCTTAGCAGCAGCCAGCATGACTCTATCCCTCTGTCCAACGCCGACGGGCCGCTCTGACATCAGTGCTCTCTGCTTCCGGCGTGCGATAGCATGAGAGGGAGGCCTGTCGGAAGCTCGGCGTGGGACAGAGGGATAGAGGCATGCAGGCTGCTGCTGAGGGGAGAGTCAGGGTCAAGCCTCGATCACCAGCAGCTGGGCCTGGCCAGAGGTCGGGACCATCTTGCAGTGCCGGCCGCCGGGCCCCCCCAGCTACTGGACCCGGCCTGATCATCCATAAGGTGTCTTTTTAATATGTATTGTAGGGGTCTTTTTAATATGTATTGGGGGGTGGGCTTTTTAAAAACATGTATTGGGGAGGTAGGGGTCTTTTTAATATGTATTGGGGGAATAGGGGTCTTTTTAATATGTATTGGGGGTGGGGATCTTTATATGTATTGGGAGTCTTGGGGGAAATTTTATATGTATTGGGAGCTTGGGAGAATTTGTATATGTATTGGGGGCTTGGGGGAATTTTTATATGTATTGGGGGGCTATCGGGAATTTTTATATGTATTGGGGGGCTTGGGGGAAATTTTATATGTATTGGGGGGCTTGGGGATATTTTTTATATGGGTTGGGGTATAGTTTATAAGTATTAGGGAGGGTTGTTTTTTTTATATGATGATGTGTATATTATTATATATATATATATATAATATACATATATATATATATATATATATATATATATATATATATATATATATATATATGTAATATACATATATATATATATATATATATATATATATATATATAATATACATACATACAGTGGTCGACAAATCACCCAAAAATCTACTCGCCGAACAAAAAAATCTACTCGCCCCCTAAGCCCCGCCTCGCCCCCAGGCCCGCTTTTTTTTTAAAAATGAATAAATTCCTAGTAAGAACAACATTTGTTTTTGACATAAGTTTATTTATTGTATTACATTATACTATAATTAGTCCTTGTTACATGTATGTGTGTATGTGTGTGTAAATGTAGGATTTAGAAAAAAAAGCCAGATGTGAATGACTAGTTTCCTGAACCCCATAACTAGTGCCTGGACACCCCCGCTTCACAGCAATCCCTCCTGGGATCCTCCCTGATCCGCAGTCCCTCACTGTCCAGGTACCCTCATTCCCGCAATGTTATACATTGGAGGGGAGGTGTTCCCTACCTGTCTTCTGGGTTAGGGGGGGGGGGTTCCGATGTCTTCCGTGTGAAGCTCGAGAGTTAGATCTGGAAGAAAGCAGTATAGGTTATTTCGGTGTAGGTATAGGGCAGTTAAGATATATATGGTAAATAAGAGATCCAGAGTGTGAGAGAGAGATTGTGGGTGAGAGAGAGAGAGAGTGTGGGTGAGAGAGGCAGAGCGAGAGACAGAGAGAGACAGAGAGGCACACACACACACACAGAGAGCGGCACACAGAGAGAGAGAGAGCGGCACACACAGAGAGAGAGAGAGACACACACACACAGAGAGACAGACGGAGAGAGAGAGAGACACACAGAGAGAGAGAGAGAGAGAGACACACACACACACACACAGAGAGACACAGAGAGAGAGAGAGAGAGAGACACACACACAGAGAGAGAGAGAGAGAGAGAGAGAGAGAGAGAGAGAGACACACACACACACACACACAGAGAGAGAGACACACACACAGAGAGAAAGACACACACACACACAGAGAGAGAGAGACATACACAGAGAGAGAGACAGAGAGACACACACACACACATACTGAGAGAGAGACATACACAGTGAGAGAGAGAGAGAGAGAGACATAGAGAGAGAGACACAGAGAGAGAATCAGAGACAGAGAGTAACAGAGAGAGAGAGAGAGAGTGCAACAGAGAGAGTGCAACAGAGAGAGTGCGACACCGCCGCAGCAACCCCCCTCCCCACCAGAGGCGGACACCGCCACATCAGCACCCTCCCCCGGAAGCGGAAGCAGACACCGCCGCAGCACCCCCCTCCAGAGGCGGACACCGCCGCAGCACCCCCCCCAGAGGCGGATGCCCCTGCAGTACTCCCCCCCGAAGCAGATGCCGCCGCAGCACCACCACCCCCCAAGCGGATGCCGCCCCCCCCTCCAGAGGTGGACACCACACCCCTCCTCCAGAGACGGACACCACTGCTGCCGCAGCAACAAGCAGGGACCCCCCAGCCTACCTCCCACCCCGGGCAGCAAGCGGGGACCCCCCTCAGTCTACCTCCTGCCCGGGCAGCAAACGGGGACCCCCCCAGCCTACCTCCCGCCCGGGCAGCAAGTGGGGACCCCCCGCAGCCTACCTCCCGCCCCGGGCAGCAAGCGGGGACCCCCCCGGCCTACCTCTGGCCCCGGGAAGCAAGCGGGGACCCCCCCTAGCCTACCTCCCACCGCGGGCAGCAAGCGGGGATCGGGGGCAGGAGAGGAAGGAGATCGGGGGGCAGGGGGGGAGGAGATCAACGGAAGGGGCTGGCCCAGAGCTGCCAGCCAGCCCTTTTCCCCGCGTCAGCCCAATCAGGGAGGGGGATTATTTATTTAAAGAAAAAAAAACATTTTGGGCGCGAGCATGGGAATTCAGTCCTAAATCCAGTCGCCGCGGGCGTCCATATTTGTCGAACACTGTATATATGTGCATGTATATGGGGGTGGTTATATGTATTGGGTAGGTGGGTTTTTTGTATGCATTTGGGGTGTGGGGGAGGTTGTATATATTTGGGGGGTGGGGATTTTTTTGTATGTATTTGGGGGTGCGAAGTTTTTTGCATTGGGGGTGGGAAGGTTTTTTGGTATATATCTTGTTGGGGGAATTGTGTGGGGGGGGAGGCAATGAGTGAGCGTGGGGTAATTGACAGAGGGAGACGAGAGAGGGGTGGAGTGAGGAAAAGAGGGGTTAAGAGTCAGGCGCAGGAGAGAGATACATGCGAGGCGAGAGAGTGAGAGGGGGTGAGACGGAAGGGAGAGAAATACATGGGAAGAGGGGGAAGGAAGAGAGGAAGCTCATGAGGTGTAAAATGGGGGGTGGGGGAGGGGCTCGCAATACCGATGACACGGGGGGAGGGGCCCTGCTTAAAATGTTTGTCCTGGGCCCCACGATTTCTGTTGGCGGCCCTGGCTGTAGGCTCCAGATGTATGGAGATAATCTCCCACAGTAGAACGGTTTCCTCTCCCTGCAGAAAGATTACACACCAGGCAGGAGGTATATGAAACAGGAATGGTTTATTCTCTTCTGCTCCCAGCGCAGTCACAATTCTGGTCTCAGACTTCGGATGGTCCCTGGACCTGCAATAGAGGTCAAGGGCCCCCGCAGCAGTCCTAGCTCTACCCCAGCCCTCTAGCAAGACCAGGGGTATAGGTAATCACTCCCCCGAAGGGAAGGGAACCTGTGCCTGCCAGTGCACAGCAGCCTGGGTGTGATACATTGTCTCTCTCAATGGTAGAGACCAACTAACTATAATTTAGGATGCAACCCCCTTAAACACAGCAGGGAGAGGGTACCAGGTCTGAACCCAGGATTGGGCAACCTGTCATGGAACAAGAACTACATTTCTGTTTCACCCCCCCCTTCCTTACAGTTCTGCCCGTCAGTTTCTCATTCCCAGTTGCATGTGTTTTGCTCTGTGCACACACACAGTGCCCGTGTGATAGACACAGCGTTATTTCCCCTGTCCCAGCAGCTTGCTGTATCAGAAATGCAACATTATTGCTACATGTTGTGGCTCCCTTAGACATTTCTGTGAGTTGCTATAGCAGCCCCAGCCTCTCTCTCAAATGAGCTAGTCTGCTTTCTCCCCCTCTGCTCTGCCCACAGATGGTCTGTCCCCAGGCTATCTTGCTACCCAGCAAACATTGGGATTTCCCTTTCCACCTTCACCACCGGCTGAGTGAGTACCCTGCTGTAACTGCTCTAGTGACAGGATTACCCTTTTCACCTGTCCTTAACTACAAAGCACCCACAGAGAGACATTATCTAAACACCAACATCTCTTCACAAGTGCCTGTCTTTATGCTGCTTTCCCCAAATAAAGTAAAGAAAAGAAACAGAACTTGTTGTGCTTTGAAAAGAGGGCCGAGTTGAAACTATCTGGGCTAATCATCTTACACATGATCCTGGCCTCCAGAATAGTGAAAAGGATACCGTGTGCCTTACAGACACTTACAGGAGCTGCTACTCTAGACTTTATGATAACACAGAACAGTCTCTGCAGACTGAAAAGCAGCAAGCAGCTTACACTGCACACGCAGCTTTGCAGACAAAGTCCATAACACACAGAGCCTTGATTGCCTTCTCTGTCTTTTTGAGTCCACCCTCTGCACAGCTCCATAGTAAGGGTTTACCATCTCACCTTACCCTGCGCACATTCCCACGGCCAGCGCCACCAAGGGCCACGCCACCGGACACCCGCCAGGATACCGGCAGAGCCACCGGACACCTGTGAGTACAGCTACCCCTACGCTGAACGCTGCAGGACACCGCTCGGCATCATCTGAGACAGTCACCCATCGCTGACACAGGTAAAAGACCGCACGCCACACGCACTGGCTAAAGGCCTACACACACCTACAGCATGGCAGAACTCAGAGCCTCACCAGATATCGCGCAGGAGAGTGATCACTCAGACACAGAGACCGCTGCGCAACTGCAACAGGCGCAAGGCCTAAACGGACAGTCACACTGACACAAAAGGCCCGCGAAAAATATGAGACTGACATTGAAGCGCACCGCGCTAAATTAGAGTTGGCCTGGGATACCACCACACTTGGGATATGCAATGTCGCCGGCGCTGGTAACTATGTACAACAGCTCGAGCAGGCAATAACTCAATTGAAGATAGATCACTCGCGCTACCAAGCACTGTCACAGGCATATTTCACCTATCTAACAAGAACTAACACGGAAGATAGCATATGAGAGCGCGACCTACAAAAGGCGATTGACCTAGAACGTGATGGCATCGTGCAAACCGCCATCACGGAAGCTGAGAATAAGAGAAAGGACCTTTTGCAGGAGACCGCATCGCAGCGCTCATGCACATCCAGGCATTCATCAAGGTCAGCAAGATCAGCGCAATCTAACGCGTCCAGCGCAAGCACAAACGCTACCAAGGCGCGAGCCGCCGCACGTGCCAGGGCCGAATATAGTCGGAGAGAGGCAGCTGTAAGAGCAGAAAGAGCGCGCATAGAAGAGGAGGAGCAGACAGCCGCCGCTAATGCCGCCGCCGCTGCCGCCACTGCTACCGCCGCTACTGCCGCAGCCACTACGCGTTGGAAAGCCGAATTCGATGCGGAACTAGAGGCACTTAATCAAGAGAAGGAAGCCGCCGCCGCCACTATAGCCCAAGCTGAAGTCCTAGAAGCAGCTGCGAGACAGGACAGCGGGAGCTACCGTACAGACAGATAGGCTCAGAGGATCCAGCCCGACGCACTGAAGACTACGTAAGGAGCCTCTTCAGTGTAAACACCAGCGCGCCATCTCAACACAGAGGGAGTGACTCCACAGACACCGAAGACTTGCTAGCTCCACGAGGAGAAGATGCTGTTCCTTCAGTGGTACATGCTGCCTGGGATAGCCACAGCCGCAACAGTGCTCCACACGCCAGCGTGCACACGGATGCACCACAACAGGCTCGCAATCCAGGTACGCCCAGACGGGAGAACACAGCCCCTCACACCGACCAGCGGCCACCACGCGTCCATGCCAAGGATGAGGCGACCGCACGGACCCTCCCAGCAACTACCTCAGAACGCGACCAACGCACCGATGCCTCAGGCCTGACAGACATAGCCAAGTACATGATCCAGCGTGACCTGGTGCAAACAGGACTCATCAGCTTCGACGACCGCCCTGAGAACTACCGGACGTGGAAGTTCACGTTCAAAGACGCAATCAACAGCTTGGACTTCTCAGCAAGGGAAGAGCTCAACCTGCTATTCAAGTTCCTGGGGAACGAATCCAGGGAGCACGCGAAGAGACTTCGGGCGGCAAACGCGAACCAACCCCAAGTAGGTCTTGACCTAGTGTGGGAAAGGCTAGAAGAGTGCTACGGTAGCCCCGAAGCAGTCGAGGATTCGCTCTTCAAAAGAGTCGACAGCTTCCCCAAGATCACAACTAAAGACTACTCGAAGTTACGAGAGCTCGGGGATCTGCTGCAAGAGCTGGAGTTCGCAAGGAAAGACCTTTCCTTAACAGGTCTCAACGTCTTGGACTCAGCTGGTGGAGTGAGACCCATCTTGGAGAAGCTACCCTACAACCTCCAAGAAAGATGGATTTCACAAGGCTCCAAATACAAAAGGGAGAAGCAAGTCGCCTTCCCCCCATTCTCATTCTTCTTAAGCTTCATCCGCGAAGCGGCAAGGACAAGGAACGATCCCAGTTTCATCTTGGGTGCGCAAACCACATACAGTGCAAGCAGCCTGAGGAATGAGAGACCAGTGGCGAGATATGGTAACACCCAAACACCCATCTCGGTGTGCCTCCCACGACCCAAACTACTCCCGATCAGTCGGTCGCCGGAGACAAGGAACCAAGGGACCTTAACAAAGAATGCCCTATACACAAAAGGCCGCATCCGCTTAACAAGTGTATCGGATTCAGAATGAAACCCATAGAGGAGCGAAAGAACTTACTCAGGGAATGGGGAGCTTGTTTCAAATGTTGTGCTTCCACAACTCATTTATTCAAAGACTGTAAAGAAGAAATCAAATGTACAGTGTGCGAAAGTGACAAGCACGTGCCATCGTTACACCCAGAGGTGCTGACACTCCACCAACTCAACAACCCATCCTCCGTAGCGGAGCATGGCGGGGAGGAAGGAGAAGGAGAGCCAACATCCGTCACATCTCAGCGCACCCAGGTTTGCGGAAAAGAAAGCGACAAAATGTCCTGCGACAAAATATGCCTTGTCGCAGTGCACCCCCAAAAACAACCTGAGAAGGCTATTCGGATGTATGCCATCCTCGACGACCAAAGCAACAGATCATTGGCGAAGACGGAGTTCTTCAACTTGTTCAACTTACAAGACAATGCCTCACCCTACACCCTCAGAACCTGTGCAGGGTCAACAGAGTCAACAGGGAGAAGAGCAAGCGGTTACGTAATACGTTCAGTGGATAAAAGAGTGAAGATAGCTCTCCCCACACTCATCGAGTGCAACCACATGGCCACAAACAGAGACAAAATTCCCACACCAGACATGGCACGCCATTACCCGCACCTCAGAGGAATAGCCAACTACATCCTGCCGGTAGAACAAGGCGCCAAGATCTTGCTGCTGCTCAGTAGAGACATCATGAGGGTACATAAAGTCCGTAAACAGCATAACGGACCCCACAACGCGCCATACGCCCAAAGACTTGACCTAGGATGGGTGATAGTGGGCAACGCGTGCACTGATAAAGAGCACGGACAAGACTATGTTGACACCCGCAGAACGGTGGTAACAGAACGTGGGCACACATCTCTCTCTGAACCATGTCTTGGCCATCTCCAAGTGACAGAAGGGCCAAGTGAAGAGAAAAGACAAGGTCATACCCCTGAGATCAACAAAAACATCCTCACATCGGGGGGATGTGACAATGGCCTAGGCTGCTTAGCGGTTCAGATAACCGAGGATGACGAGTCGACTCCACTGAAGGGAGAAAGTAACCTCCCAAAGGTGACCGACAAAGGGATCGTCCAAAAGACAAACAATCGGACGATCCTCTCGCGGGCAATGGCACGGCTAAGACGTACAGTCGTTCCTCTCCACAGAGTATCAAGCGATAAAGCAGCCAGCTGTCACGGCTGGCATAGCCGCAAAAGATTGCACCCTACAGGTGAAGCCACAGTGTTAAAAAGACTGTCCTCTCACACGTCAAAAAAGAGACAGTCGCAAAGACATTTCACAAGGGGATTTACAAGGGCAAAAGAGACTGTTTTTCGTCATGTCCAAGGAGAGAACAACCTCCTCAGGGCAGTCAACAAAGAGACACAAAAGCGTTTCACCAAATTACGTGGAGACGTTCTTGTGCAAGAGAAATGCACCGATGACCTACGGTGCACAGCGTTCCAGACAACAAGGGACAACGACAAGCAAACACCATCGAGGGAAAATAGAGGATTCCCGAGGTTAACAGTCAAGGAGCTCGTCAAAGACCCGCTACCATTCCGTTCACCAAGAAGACGCCTCCCGTACAATAGAGAACTTGCCATCTCTAGGCTCACTTCGCTCCGCCGCTACCCACAAAGGGAGCCGGAGACCAAGAATCAAATTGTGGTCTTCACGCGGAAGAGATTCCTTAGCGGACATGCAGAGCCAGCGCCTTCACTGAAGGAAGGTAAAAAATGCTGGCACCTCCCATCATCTGGTGTTCACCACCGTCAGAAACCCAGCCAGATCTGGGTAACGTTCAGCTCCAATGCTCAGCACCAAGAAGCCTCTCCCAACAGGGCACTACTCACTGGATCAAACTTGACAACCAGTCTTCCAGGGGCGTTGATCCGCTTCTGCAAGGAGCCAAAGGCCATCTCCTTCCGCCAAACGCCAGGTGATAGGGTGACAAACTACCACGACTGGCACATCCACGAGGTGATGCACTCTGTAGAGAAAACTACAGAGTCAAAGGGACTGTTCTCTCACGAAGTTGAAAGGAAACAGTGCCAGAGACTTTCACAGAAAGACATTGCGGTGAACCCAGCTAACCTGGACCGGTTCATCCACCCAACACCCTTTGCTAAAAGACTTTGCCAAGGGATTTCAACGCCAGTGGTATCGGCCGGTATCACCTCGTTATGTGGACATGAACTTTGCACTGTTATGTTATGTTATATTGCACATATGTTCCACATATCTCTAGTATATAGTGGTATCTCCGGATACCAGACGGGGAGTGTCATGGAACAAGAACTACATTTCTGTTTCACCCCCCCCCCTTCCTTGCAGTTCTGCCCGTCAGTTTCTCATTCCCAGTTGCATGTGTTTTGCCCTGTACACACACACAGTGCCCGTGTGATAGACACAGCGTTATTTCCCCTGTCCCAGCAGCTTGCTGTATCAGAAATGCAACATTATTGCTACATGTTGTGGCTCCCTTAGACATTTCTGTGAGTTGCTATAGCAGCCCCAGCCTTTCTCTCAAATGAGCTAGTCTGCTTTCCCCCCTCTGCTCTGCCCTCAGATGGTAAGTCCCCAGGCTATCTTGCTACCCAGCATACATTGGGACTTCCCTTTCCACCTTCACCACCGACTGAGTGAGTACCCTGCTGTAACTGCTCTAGTGGCAGGATTACCCTTTTCACCTGTCCTTAACTACAAAGCACCCACAGAGAGACATTATCTAAACACCAACATCTCTTCACAAGTGCCTGTCTTTATGCTGCTTTCCCCAAATAAAGTAAAGAAAAGAAACAGAACTTGTTGTGCTTTGAAAAGAGGGCCGAGTTGAAACTATCTGGGCTAATCATCTTACACATGACTCTGGCCTCCAGAATACAACCTTAGACCTGATTCCGCCTCCTCCCCTGTCACTCAAGGGTACTGCGTTGAGTGTGGAAACCCATGATTGATCCCAACACCGCCTGTTACCAGGACTGATATGTCAGTACAGAGTAGAATAGTAGCCACACTCAGCCATGGCTACAGATGGGAAGCAGGGGGTCTCCGCGTTGCTTTCAGCTCTGGGGACTCCCTGCTTCCAGGGAAACTTACCTCCGTAGGGAGTAAACCAAAGTGATTCGAATCGGCGCTCAAACACCCACAATGTGATGAATGTGCATACAAATAATTAAATAATAAAATAAAAATAAACGTTGTGTATTATAGGGTGAACCCGAAAAAATTCTGAACCTTCCAAGGAATATGTACAGATTCCTTACAAAAGTATCTTGATCCAAGGTGGGAAGGGAGCGATGTTTACAGCATTGATACCGGCACCCCCTACAGAGGTAAGTATCAAGGAAAGCAGAGGGTGCCCAGAGCTGAAATTAACACGGTTCAGCTCCGGAGACCCTCTGTTTCAAACCTGGGAGAGGGAGAAATAAAAGGGGCGGGCCTTAATAGTGCCTGCCTAAGGGTGGCAAATAACCCAGGGACCGGCCCGTATGGTATCATAAAGATGTCATAAAGATGTCATTACTATAAACAATGATTAGCACCTGCCCTGCTAGAAGGGTTAGCAAAGCATTTTGGCAGTGAAGGGGTTAAAGTATGTAAAGGCCGCTAAGTGTTGTCACTGCATAGGGATTTCTTCTACTCTGCTGAATCACTGTAAAGACCACAAACAATGTCTCGTCCGTGCTCTTTATGGGGATCGAACATCTGTCCCTATGGGCAGAGGGGGTGACATTGATAGGCTACTGTTGCAATGGGAAGTATATTGGATTTTTGCTCTGAAGAGCTTTTTGTAAAATTATTTTTTGGTTCAGGACCCCCCCCCCCCCCCCCCCCATTTTTTTACATATTACTTTTAGTTATATATCATTTTTCTTTTTATAACTTAAATTTTTTATTGAATAGCAGGAAATACATTACAGAATACTTTTGTCTTGTATGTAAACAATATTTTAACAACTGTGTAAATAGCAACGAGGTCCTGCTGTGCTTCGGGACCCGGTCTTCCGGGTATTTTGGTGTGGACCATACAGTCCAAGCCGTCTCTACTTGAGTGGACAAACAGACACTTATAACTCAACTTAAAAGGGGAGACAATACACACACAAAAAATAAATAAATAAATAAGGAAATAAGGGAGGGGATGTCGAGGCGGGATGGGGAGGGGAGAGGGGTAGGTTGGGGGTGAGGTAGGGGGAGTGCGTTGGTAGTAGATGCAACACGGGGCCCCGTGCCAAGCATCTCAGACGCTTGCAAGCTGAGTCGTCTCTCACATTACTTACATTATAATGCTGCTATAAAGGGTCTTGGGGGTAGAGAATACCTCCTGTAAGCCCCTCCCAAGGAGAACGCATCTACTGTTATCAGAGCCATATTGAGGACCTCTCAATCCCCGGGATATCTGTCTGTGCCAGCCAAGGCGTCCAGACTTTTAGAAAATTGTCACCAGTATCGTTATCTAAACTCGTTAACTTTTCCATCTGGCAAATGAACCAAATTCGATTCCGAATCTTTGGGATGGTTGGGATATCAGTTTGTTTCCATAATGCTGCGATCTCGCACCGCGTTGCAATTGCAAAATGGGCAATTAGTTTGTTATGTGCTTTGGAGAGGCCCGTCAATGGCCTGTTCAGGAGGAACAACCACGGGTCTGGGGGAATGGTGAGATCAAACAGTCTCTGTATCCAATGTCTAATCGCCTCCCACAGTGGAGAGATCCGTGGGCAAGACCACAGCATATGTAACAGGTCGGCTGTTCCTCCGCACTGGCGGGGGCACAGGCGGGAGGATCCATAATTTCAGTGGGGTGAGGTACCATCGCATTAGGACTTTATATGCGTTCTCCTTGAGAGTGGTGCATATGGAGCTCTTCGCTGTGGCTATAAATATAGCGCTCAATTCTTCATCCTCTAAGTTTTCTCCCAGATCTGTTTCCCATTGAGATCGGAATGAGGGTATCTGCTGCTCACGTTCACCAGAACTGATCACTTCTCCGTATAGCGGAGATGTAAGTCCCTTCGTGTCGGTCTCAGCCAGACAGAGCTTTTCGAAAGATGTTAATAGGGGGTATGGGGCAAATTTGTTATAAAATGCCCTGATCTGGATGTATCTAAAGAATTCTAAGTGGGGAATCTCTTTTTCTTCCCTGATATGGTCGAATGTTTTGATTTTTCTGTCAAGACCCTCCAGATCTCTAATCCGATTGTAGCCCCTCTGTCTCCAGATTGAGATATTACTGACTGATAGACCCAAAGCGAAATCAGGGTTATTCCAGATGGGTGTCGCCATGGAATGTTTTGTCGTGAGGGAATGCCGAATTTTCGTAGACTCCCAGATTGACACTGAGTTGGTCACCGAGGAGAGGGCATGGCGGTGAATTTTCGCGCCGTTTTAGGTAACCAAATTAAGCTGCTCAGTTCCAGAGGTGCACATGCAGCATTTTCTAATTCCACCCATCTCTTTAACTTTGGGTTAGATTGCCATTGTACAATCTGACTTAATTGTGCCGCCTTGTAATATGATACCAGGCAGGGTACTGCTAGGCCGCCCGCCACCACAGATCTTTTCATATTTAATTTACTTACTCTCGTTTTTTTACCTCCCCAGATAAATTTGGAGATTTCAGATTGAAGTGAGTGCAAGTCCCTCCAACTGAGTGGCACTGGAAGAGTTTGGAAGAGGTATAATATACGGGGGAGTAAATTCATTTTGACACTATGGATACGTCCAATCCAGGATATCCTTTTGGATGTCCACTTCCGTAAATCAGATTTTAAGGTCCGAATCAGGTTGGGGTAATTTGCATTGTACACGTCTTTTACAGATTTGGTGATGTGGACACCCACTATGACGTCTTTAAGTCATTACAATTACCTTTTTTGCTACTCATTGAATTCCTTTACTTTTTGGTGTGCTTGACTCAATTTTTCTTGGTTTATGTTAATAAATCTTTTAATTAGAGTTTACCAATATATTTAAAATGATTTAATGTTTGATATGATCGATCACATAAAAACATACAGTATCTATTTTTACGGTTTTAAGAGTTTTAAGTGAGTCCAAACAAGGGCACGCTAAAAACCGGAACATTTGAACGATATTGAGAAAATTGTCTGGACGTTTCATGAAAATCCAGGACTGTATCGGCTATTAGCCAATCACATTATAATAATTCTATGATTCAATCATATTTCTCCATTTCACCAGCCAATCTGAATGACCCATGCTAAATCAGAATGCCTGATTTGATCAACCAATCAGAACGACCCATGTTCAATAAGGAAGCTGCATTCTATGTGCCTACTAAAAAGCTCCATTCTAGCAGCCAATCGGAATGCTCCATTCTATCAACCAATCAGAATGCTCCATTCTATCAGTCATTGGCTGACAGAATGAAGCATTCTGACTGTCTGATATAATCTGTCTCTTTCATTGGCTGATGGAATCTGTGATTCTGATTGGCTGATAGAACGGGGGATTGTGATTGTCTTATAGAATGCAGCATTCTGATTGTCTCATACAATCCGGCATTATGGGATAGGCTGATGGAATCAGGCGTTCTGATTAGATGATTAAATAGTAAATTCTGATAGAATGGAGTTCCAAGTGGCCCTTGAGCTGCAGGAAGCACCGGGGATAATCCCTTAGGCCGTGATTATACAGAAAAACGCTGGTGGTGTCGCATGGCGTGACGCCGCACTGCTAAAAAACAAAATACAAATCAAGTAAATATACCATCAGCGGTGTGCGCACCGCTTGGAGCTGCAGTGCGGACGACTGGAGAGGTGACAGAGGATTTTGTTATTGGCCGGCGACTGTATTATCATGTGAGCGGCTCAGCCAATGAGGGCGAATCGCTCATGGCCACGCCTCCAAGCCTCCTCTGCTACTCTTCTCGCCTGTTTCACTTGTATACTCAAGATGCCGCTCGGCGGCAGTGCAGGGTGATGTCACAATAGCGCTACCGCCCTGCAGCTCTTGGTATAATCGAGGCCCAACTCTCAGCAGCGCATGGAGTGGGCGGAGCCTCAGTGTAAGGCTGGAGCATGTGCCAGAGACAAGCTGAGAGGTGAGAGCCAAGGATCAGGTCCAGGGGAGAAAGATAGACATGAAAAGGGTTAACATTGAAATGGAAAGAAAGACAGAATGAAGAGAGAGCAAATGAAGGAGGGTAAAAAGAAATACATAAAAGAGGGAAAATAAAGAGACACGAGGGGGAGAACACGTGAGATATGAAGGGAAAGAAAAAGAGAAAAATATGTTGGGGAAAAGATAATCATGAGAATTATAGCAGCGAAACATTTGGCCTTGCACCATTTTTTTATTACAGGATTGAAGCAGGTGGTCTCTGGACTTGAACTGCGTTAATGTCAGCTTTGGAAACCCCCTGCTATATGTTTTGCTGCTTTAAAGCAAGGATGACAAGGGGGGAAAAAGGTAGGGGTGGGAGAGAGAAAAATGGTGGATTGAAGAAAGAGAATGGCATGAATTGGGAAATAAGAGAGCCAAAGCATGCGCGATATGAAGGGTGTAACTAAGAAGAGACATGCTGGGGGGGAACAGAGGAGGAAGACATGCTGGGCGGAAGAGGAGAGCGAGAAACATGCTGGGGTGAAGGAGGACAGAGACAGGCTGGGCATAGGGTGACCAGACGTAACGGTTTAGCAGGGACAGTCACGGTTTTTACCCCTTTGTCCCGGGTCCTGACTTTTTTGGCCACTGTCCTGGTTTCTATTGGTTCTGGTTATGCATCCGCGATCGGAATTTGCCGAACACTCAGGCGTGATCAGCACTTGCGCAGCTAACAAGCTCCGAGAGAGGGAGAGACAAAGACACAGAGAGAGAGGGAGACATGATGATGAAAGAGGGTACAGAAATACCTGCTGGAGGAGGGAGAAAGATTTAGGGGAAGAGGGAGGGGGGGGGGGGGCAGAGGAACGGGGGGGGAGAGGAAGACAAGGTAAGAGAAAGATATTAGGAGGGAGAAAGACATGCTGGGGGAGAGGAGAAATAAAGACCTTGAAATGCTACAAATTATAAAATGTGTAAATCTAAAATCTCTGTCCCCCAAAATTTGAAGGTTTTTCCAAAAGTCCACAGACTTTGTGTACAGATTTTATTTAGGGGGGACAAATTAGTCCCTAGAAGAAAAGGAGTGTGGCAGCTCTTCAGGGTTAACCAATCCCAGTAATAAAAACAAACGGGAAAGAGCTCGCTCAATAGCGCAATAGATTTTTTAATATAAAAGCTCGAAGGCTTTTGCATGCACAAGAATTGCTATGTTTTAAAAAAATTTTTTATTAATATTAAGCGGGATTATATTCACCACAGTTGAGCCATTTTGACTGTTTTATAGCCAGACTGTACACCATGGAGTTGCCTCTGGCGTTCACGAATTTCATCCGCTGTATCTTGGTTTCAGGCTACACCTCTTCCTTATTACATGGTGACGTAAGCTTGGGATGTTTACGGTGTAACGTGATTCATCTTGTCACCTACGTGACTGACTACCAGGGAATTCCTGGTGATCCATGTGTGTCCTTAAATAGCTCTCAGTTGCCATAGTAACCCCATTAATTGCAATTTGGACATGCCATTAACCCTTAATGCTTTCCATAAAATCTTAAATACGCAGATCCGACTAGAGGAGTAGTTAAAGCGGGGGAGGGGGAGGGGCAAAGGAGGAGGAGAGAGCCTGAGGGCATCTAGAATATATCTTCACATATCATGACTAATGCTCAGACACTAGTTCTAAACAAGGATGTTTCTTACTTCCCCAATTGTGGTCCAAATTCATATTAACTCTTTGTGGACCTCTATAGATTTATCCGCAAGCTAACCCTTGAGAGATTTAAAAAAAATAACAACAACAAATAAAAGGATCAATTGTTGATAAATACTTTAAATAATCAAGATTGTGATTTAAAAATAATAAAATCGGATTTCACCTTTAGAAGAATCAGATGCTACAATTCCAATTTATTATATTAATAAAAACCCTTTTGGATAACCTATTGCAAAACCAGATTGAAATAAGAGAAAATCTTGAGATATTGATCACTAGTCAATGGCCTGATATTAGGGATAATTCCTGTCTCAAGCAGGTAGTGCAGCAATTTCCAGAATTGTGGGCGCAAAGTAAAATTGATTGTGGGAGACTAAAACATGTAATGGCTGATGTACAGTGAAAATATGCCCACAACAACATCAGATTGCCACAGGAAGCAATGGTTTCCATTGTTAGATATTATTTGTGATCTAGAGGAAAGAGGTGTAATAAGGAAAGCCATTTCCAAATTCAATAATCCTCTATGGCTAGTTATGAAGCCAGATGGAGATTAGCTATTGGTCCACAGCTGATGCAATATGGCAGACAGCCCCATGAGGACCTGTTTAAAATGGAAGACTCCCCTCTCTTTCGAAGGAAAGCAAATGAGAATGATGAACCTATTTTTGTGGATGGTTCTAGATTTTTTTAAAGAGAGAAAGTACTATATTGGTTATTCTATTTGGTATCCACAATGAGGATCATCTGTGAAACATAAATTGTCAGGACATTACTCCGCGTAAATGGCAGAAACAGGGGCAGAAATAGAGGCAGTAATAATGTTGCTGATAGCTAATAAAGCAGAGGAGAGACGTCCCATAATGAAATATAGTGACAGTTCTTATGTGGTGTGATCTATGTGATCATCTAGCACAGGCATGTCAAACTCGCGGCCCGCGGGCCGCATGCGGCCCACACCGAGTATCTGTGCGGCCCACCCAATGTGTCCCGGTTACGGCAGTGAAGAGGATGCGGCAGCTGGTAAGTATTCTGTGTGAGTGAATGCTGCCAGGTGATTGGATGAAGGGCCGCATGGGTTTGAATGAAGGAGGCGGGACTTTGAATGAAGGAGGCGGGACTTAGAATGCCAGCCGGGATGCAGGGGATTGGTCGCAGGCAGGTCAGAGGAAGCCGGGGGCGGGGCTTCCACTTTGTGCAGAGCACACGGTGAGTGTGTCTCTGCCTTCCCGCTCCTCTGCCTGCTGCGCGATGTCCCCCGCCGGGCAGGCAGCCACAGGGACCCGAGGTAGAGGCGCTCACCACTCTTGCCGCTGACCCCCCTTGCTGCTGACCCCCCTTGCCGCTAACCCCCCTTGCTGCTGACCCCCCTTGCCGCTAACCCCCCTTGCTGCTAACCCCCCTTTGGCGCTGACCCCCCTTGCCGCTCACCCCCTTTGGCGCTCACCCCCTTTCTGCGCCCCCCCCTTGCCGCTCACCCCCTTTCTGTGCCCCCCCCTTGCCGCTCACCCCCTTTCTGTGCCCCCCCCTTGCCGCTCACCCCCTTTCTGCGCCCCCCCCTTGCACCCTTGGCGCTCCCTTTGCCCCCGGTCCGCATGTTGCGGAAGATGGGCATGGGGGCGGGCAGTGGTGGTGCGCGATCGCGAGGCTCAAAAAGCAGGCCTTTCTTCTGTCCCTCTTCCGTCCGTCGCTGTTCTCCACTTTGTGTGGGGTGTGGGGGGGGAGTTTGTGGGGTGTGGGGGGGAGTGTGTGTGTGGGGGGGGAGTGTGTGTGTGTGGGGGGGGGAGTGTGTGTGTGTGTGGGGGGGAGTGTGTGTGGGGGGGGGGTGTGTGTGGGGGGGGGGGAGTGTGTGTGTGGGGGGGGAGTGTGTGTATGTGGGGGGGGGGAGTGTGTGTATGTGGGGGGTGGGGGAGTGTGTGTATGTGGGGGGGAGTGTGTGTATGTGGGGGGGAAGTGTGTGTATGTGGGGGGGGGAGAGTGTGTGGGGGGGAGAGAGAGTGTGTATTTGGGGGGGGAGAGAGTGTGTGTGTGTGTGGGGGGGGGGAATGTGTATCAGTGGCTGTGTGTGTGTGTGTGTGTCTGTGCAGGCCAGCAGAGACTGTGTGGGTGTTTGTGCGTGGTCAGTGTCTTTGTTGGTCTGTCTGTGTGTGTGTCTGTAGGTGAGTGGCTGTGTACGTCTGTGCAGGACAGAGAGAGAATGGGGGGGGGGAGAAGAGAGGGGGGAGATTGAGCGAATGGGGGGGAGAGAAGGGAGATGGGGGGAGAGAAGGGAGATGGGTGGGGAGACAGAGAATAGAGGGGATTGAGCGAATGGGGGTGGGAGGGAAGGGAGAGAGAATAGGGGGAGACAATGAGAGAGGGTGAGAGAAAATGGGGGGGAAGTAGAGAGAGAATGAGGACAGGGCCGCCAACAGGCCGGTGAGGCAGTCAACCACCCTCTCTCTCTCTCCGCCACCCTCTCTCTCTCTCCCCCACCCTCTCTCTATCTCCCCCACCCCCTCTCTCTCTCTCTCCCACCCTCTCTCTCTCCCCCAACCTCTCTCTCACTCTCTCTCTCTCTCTCCCACCCTCTCTCTCTCCGCCACCCTCTCTCTCTCTCTCCCACCCTCTCTCTCTCTCTCCCACACTCTCTCTCTCTCTCCCCACTCACTCTCTCTCTCTCTCTCTCTCTCCCACCCTCTCTCTCTCTCCCACCCTCTCTCTCTCTCCCACCCTCTCTCTCTCCCACCCTCTCTCTCTCCCACCCTCTCTCTCTCTCTCCCACCCTCTCTCTCCCCCACTCTCTCTCTCTCTCCCCCACCCTCTCTCTCTCTCCCCCACCCTCTCTCTCTCTCTCCCCCACCCTCTCTCTCCCCCACCCTCTCTCTCCCCCACCCTCTCTCTCTCTCTCTCTCTCTCTCTCACCTCTCTCACCCTCTCTCTCTCTCCCACCCTCTCTCTCTCTCCCACCCTCTCTCTCTCCCACCCTCTCTCTCTCCCCCACCCTCTCTCTCTCTCTCCCCCACCCTCTCTCTCTCTCCCCCCACCCCCTCTCTCTCTCTCTCTCACCCACCCTCTCTCTCCCAACCCTCTCTCTCCCCACTCTCCCACCCTCTCTCTCTCTCTCTCTCTCTCCACCCTCTCTCTCTCCCACCCTCTCTCTCCACCCTCTCTCTCTCTCTCTCCCACCCTCTCTCTCTTCCCACCCTCTCTCTCTCCCACCCTCTGTCTGTCACCCTCACCCACTCTCTCTGTTTTATCTTAACTGCACTATACCTACACCAAAATAACCTATTCTGCTTTCTTCCAAATCTGACTCAAGTTTCACACGGGAGACATCGGAAGACAGGTAGGGAACACCTCCCCTCCAGTATAGTACCTTGAGGGACTGCGGATCAGGTAAGATCCCAGGCGGGATTGCTGCTTTGGAAATTGTTAAGAGGGGGCATCCTGACACTGGTTAATGGGTTCAGAAGTCATTCACGTCTGGCTTTTTTTTTTGTACACACACACACACACACACACACACACACACACACACACACACACACACACACACACACACACACTACTTTTCGAAATAAACCTACGTTTCTATGAAAATTTAAGTTTTTTTTTTTTGCGCACACCTAGACTTAAACCTTGTTTATTTGGCCCTTGTTAGCATTTGAGTTTGACATGCTTGATCTAGCAGAATAGAAATGTAGAGGTTTTGCAGATACAGCAATAAGGTTCTGGATCATATTGGAAAATGACAAACAATTTTTGAGCTTGCTCCTCAAGCTCCGTATCTCTATGTTATTCTTAAAGTACTAGCACATAAGAAAGGACAGACTTTTCTTACTGAAGGGAATGCTACAGCTGATTCTTTGGCTAAAGAATCAGAATTAACAGGATAGAAAAGACAAACACACCAGCGCACCACGGATTAGTAAAATGTACCAATATTTAATATAGGGTCACACAGGACCACAAAATGACAAATAAAATTCAATAATAACACAAACACCAACAAAAAATACATATAAAACACATGTGGTTACTCCTACTATGAGGATGCTAAACCAGTAAACTTCCAGTGAAGCACAGGAATGGAACAAGGTAAAATCAAAATAACACCCACTGCGGGGGTTTTAAGATGCCTTGCAATAATGCTCAAATGAGGGGAACGAATACTGACCGCAAAGTGCAGCAGGGGCTCAGCGTGAACGCAAACTGTCCGGACTGTGCGAACACGCGGCAAACAACTCTTCTCTGCAACCACTTCCTGTCTCGCGTTCCAGCCAATGGAGAGACTGCGCAGGGCTGCCTCTCGTGACCTCTATGCGTTTTGCAACAACGTGCTTCGTCAGGAGGATTAACAGGATAATTAATTTGTAGGATTTACAGATCCTATTCTAATAGCAACAGTTACACATACAGATACACCATTTCTTTCCTTTGCAGAGGAATAAGCAAAAGATCCATCTATTGATATTTCTTGAGTTGATTTAAAACCTCCTGTTCTCGAGAACAGGGTTTTTTTTGTGTCATGACCAGAATGGGGAGTTGCGTCCTGTGATTCTTGAATATTTAAAGATTTTCTTTACTCATTACAATCACGAAATTTTGGGTCACATAGGACAACAGACTTCTAGAGGTGCTCAAAGTGAAATTCTTTTGGGATAAAATGGAAGATGCTGTACAAAAGGTAGAACAATCTTGTCTCATTTGTGCACAAATGAATCCGAGGCTCAAAGGTCAGAAACCACCCCTCCAAAGCATTGCACTGGCAGATGGTCCACGGTTCATATTGCAAATTGATTACATTGGTCCCTAGCCTATAGGGGAAAATGGGTTAAAATATGGTTTGAGAGAAAAAATGGACACAGCATTCAAGTTAGGAAAGATGATGCAATTACAATAGCAAAGGCTCTAAGGGATCTCCCACATATTCTTGAATCAAACAAGGGTGCTCATTTCACCGGTCAGGTTATGAAAGCTACATGTGAAATTTTGGGGATTGAACAAAAATGTAATGTTCCTTATCAACCCCAATCGGCAGGTATTGTAGAGCACATGAAACGGACGTTAAAGTCCTGAATTGCAAAAATGTAGCACATGGGTACAATCATTACCTGTTCTTATGAGTATTAGAGGTACAAGTTCTTCTACAACTTAGTACACACCTGTTGAACTCATGACTGGTAGGAAAATGCCACTACCCTTTCCACTTGAACCACTTTTGTCTACTCCACAGAAATATGCTATTGTTAACAATCAATGGTTGCAATTGCTACAAACTAATCTTGAAATAATTTTACCACGTGTAAAACAAAGATGTCTCTAAGATAATGCTAAAAACTTTTAGAAAAATAGGTCCACTGCAAGCAAATTGGGACGGACCTTACAATATCATTGACCTGATTCTGTATATAATAAATGCAGACAGCAATGTTTTTTGGGTCCACCTGGACCAATGTAAATTATATGTACCAAAATAATGATACTGCATTATTTCACATGTCATACTTTAGGTGATTGTATGATGGATGGCAGATGGTATTGAATAATTGGACTCAAGGAAAATGAGAAAAGTGAACAAAAGCTACGCGATAGAAAAGACAGCAACGCTAGATGGTACATCCTCATCTATATCCTGTCAATCGTGACAGTAAGCGCCATTACCATCACCAATGGGAATGAATATTTTTTAATTTTATTAGAAAAAAAGAACAATGAGACTATTAATACTATTGGGAAAGAAGTACAAGAGACAATAAGAACAAAAAGAGAAATGTTGACATGCATTAGTTACCGTAATTGCACCTAGAAACATTACTTGTAAAAATACATTTTTTAAACCCTCAAACCCTTTTCAGGTATATCATTTGTCTGTTAGATATGCCTTTTTATTATTAAATTATATTTCATCTTTGCGTGTGTAACCCATGTCCCCCCCCCCCCCCCCCGGTCGCAGATTGGGACCTCTATGGTGTAGTGAGGCTGGCTACATGTATGTTGATGGTGCATACCTGTGAGGAACAGGGGGGCCTGAGTCTCCCGCGTTGGTATTGGGGATAACAGGGACAGGCTTCTGGGGTATATGCCTCCATCTTCTCTAGCAACGGTGGTGCAATGCCTCCATCTCTGGCGAGCCTTAAAGAATAAGGTGGGATCCTCCCAGAGAAGCCCTGGTCCCAGGGCGAAAGATCCCAATCTCACACACAGTCTTAGATAAAAGCAGCAATGTCTCTTTATTCTGTACAGCAGATTAGTAGCAGCACACAGAAGCAGTTCATGCACAGTGTGTACAGGTTCTTGCCCTCCTTTCCTTCTCCAGGCTGTACCCCTGCAGGATGGGCTGTATGGGGCTTCAATACCCCCGACACCCACCCCAAGGGAGGCTGGGTGAGGTAAGATTCCCCCCCTCACCCCTGAGCAGGGTATGGGGCATTGGTCCACCAGCTATAGTTTTATCAGCTCTAAACAGGCTGGTCTTCTGCCTCCTCTCCAAGCACAGGTGTCACTCTAATCATGACCTCTCAGCACTCTCTGCTCCCAGGACAACAGAACTACTTGGTCTTACTCCAACTCAGACCAGAACTTCACTCCTCAGCTCTCAGGACATAACTCCTTGTCACTTACAGGAACAGGCAGAACTAACTTTAGACAGCCCCAACCCTCATGACGTCAGCAGGCCCTCCCCTCTGTCTTAGGCCTGCACACAGAGTCTTAGGCCTGCACACAGAGTCAGAGGCCTGCACACAGAGTCAGAGGCCTGCCTCCATCAATCCAGGCAGGGCTTGAAGCAGGGGGGGGAACCCATGATAACTACTGGCAGCCTGCCCTTAACAGGACTTAAACCAGTAGGAGAAAGATATATAGCCCCCATTTCTTACCGGGGCTACATGTGATTGACAGAGAGATTATTTCTGATTGTAACATTGTCTTCTGAACATTCGTTACTAAGAGGTTATTTGAAGTAGAGAAGTGTGACCAACTACCAAAGATAGAGATTCTGGGATAGATGCTAAGACAGAAAGCTGTCTTGGGCTCTCTGAGGGAAGATTTTGACATAAGATTTCAAGGAGATACAAGGCTGATCACCATATCTGTAAGATGCTATCATGCCAGATAGACAAAGTTATGGATCCAGCTAGAAAGACACAGGTGATGCCATATTCAGTCATAACACTGAGCTACATATATAATCTTCTCTGCATAAAAGACTGATAAAGGGCCATAAGCCCGAAACGCGTAGGTGTTCTGTTTTTGTACGTTTTGGACCATTAAACTATCATTGTGGGAACGCACCTCTGTGTCAATTTTTGCTACAGTGGAACCAGTGCTTCGTTTCTTTTCTCCCTGTTCCTGCATATTCAACACAACGGAGGCACGGTATACCCCAGGAGCTGTAACGGATCAGGTTCTTAAATTGCGTGAGTAAACACTCTTTATTGATCCATTTTCAGTCTCCTTTTCCAAAGTGGCTGCAAGGATTTGTTTATTGCCCCATATCTACACCATGATGCTGTATTAATGCTGGACACCGGCAGGTGTATATTGTCCTTACCTCAGTGCATGTGGGACCTTATTTTCCAGTTACACATCTTATAGGTCTATGGGTGCTAACATACAATCCAGCCTCATTTTTTGCTTTCTCTGGAGGGGTAATCTGCTATACTTTCATATCTACGATCAATGTTTGCTGATATTTTTGTTTTGAAGCACAATGCAACTCATGTTTTCATATACTGCATAAAAGACTGGCAGATTTGGTTAGGGAGAGACAGGATAATATCAGAAGAAAGGGTTCCATCCAGAGAACAAGAAGGAACAGATAACATGCAACCTATTTGAAAAGCATTTGACATATTTGATGTGAACTACCATATGTCTGTTATGTAAGTAATAACTTTGGACAAATAAATCTGATTTGTGTGCTAAACCGAATACAGAATTATTATATTTAGGTATGGTATAATCAAATGTATTGAAGATGATTTAACATTTCGCAAACCATTCACTATTCAGTTTCGTTTTTTTCCATATTGGATTCATAGGGGAGATTGTAGAATTTCCAAATCCAAGGATTTCGAAGAAAAAGGCTGAATTCAAGTGGCAGAAGAATGGTCTCATCACAGACCAGTTCACCACATGGATGGATAGACAGTAGTAGGTGTGGGACAATGTGCGAAGCAGTGTGGTATATCCAAGAAACGTCGGAGAGGTTATTTTTGTGGCACTCAGTTAGAGACAAGACAGGACTAGTCTTGGAACAGCACAGGTTTTTCAGGAAGAAAAAAAAAACAGGTGAAACGCGAGTATGGAATTTATTAATACATTTGCAAATGCAGCAATTCATAACGCAGACATTTTTTAATCATATACTGACTGATTTAACTTGACTGAAGAACAGAAAAATAACATTCAACATTTTGTTTCCAATATGGGTAGAAGTTTAAAACCGCCTGTCTGCACCCCCTGAAGAAGATCAGAGGTGATTTGATACAAGGGACTGGCACAGATGGGCTTAAATAAATTTATACATATAATTACTGGGGAACAAAACGATAACGGTTGATACCTTAGATCCAAATTTACAGAGGATACCTTTTAATTCATGTTAAAACTCCAAAATGCATATAAATGACTGTTTTCAGACAATGATTGTGAAGGAAACTGGACACAACCGTTTGTAAAATAAATGAAAAAAATTGGATCCAGTTACGTTAGCACTTGTTTCTGAGAGTCATTAGAAGTTGCCCTGCTTTTTATTGATATTAGACGCCAGAATAATCCCAGACGTATTAAAAAATAAATAATAAATAAAATTCTGAGTTTAACGACACAGATTTCTCTTATGACACTCAAAGGGTCAACAGTCCTTGGTATAATCAAATTACACACACAGCCCAAAATAACAGTTATGATTACAACACATGGAGGAATAGACCTACACGGGAGGAAAATACAAAATATGTTTTCACTGCAAAAAAAGCAGGACATTTAAAAAAAGGATTATGTACAATTTTTAAACCAACAGAAAAATTTGGTGAAAGAGAATGGATTTGTTCAGCCCAAAGCTCCACCTATGCAAACATAAAAAAAATCTCCACATGCAGCATTGGTAAACAGATTAGAGAGATTGTGGGCAGTTACACAGACACTAATAAATACACTTATTTGGAAAGACTCTAAAGGCAGAAAGTCACATTATTTGTGATTCGGAAAAAAGGTGTTATACAGAAAACGAATTCCAAATGCAATAATTCTCTTTGGCCAGTTAAGAAGCCAGGTGGATCCTGGAGATTGGCTATTGATTTGAGAATGCAAAACAAGTATACCCCACCTTCAACTCATGTAGTTGCAGAAACTCCAAATATGATGTCACAATTAAGGGCAAATGCACAGGTATATTAAATACTAGATGTAGTACATGGATTCGCTGGTGTAGAATTGGTACAAAGTTGTCAATATAAGTTTGCTTTTACCTTTCAGAATCAGCAGTATGTATTCAATGTTTTGCCTCAGGGTTTCACAGTTCACCTGCCTACATTCACTAGGCTATAGCTAAAGTCGTCAACGTTTTAATGATCAGAGTGTCTGTTACAGCAGGGATGTGCAAACTTTTTCCTCTGCACCCTCCTGCCTGCTCTCTCTCCCCACTCCCCCTCACCATGTCTCCGGCGTCAAATGACCTAACCCCCGCGGTGTCATTTGACGTCTTGTCACCAGAAGCCATCGGAGACAAGGTAAGGGAATTTAGAGGCCTCATGCGCGATCCCCGGCATTTAATTTAAATGCTTTGGGGAAGAGTGCGGGGCCTCTGTAAGCACCACGTCCCTCCCCCCAGAAAACCTCACGCCCCACAGTTTGTGCACCCCTGTGTTACAGAATGTGGATGATATGTTATTGCAGAGTGAGACAAGAACATTTGGTTCTTTTCACATAACTTTTTGCGTTATTGCAGGAATCTGCGTTAAAGCTGCAGTTCAGTCTATATCCTGCATGTGTGTTTTTTTTAATAAATCAGTTCTGTAGTAAGAAAAAATACTTTTAGCATTTTCGGTTTTTAAAAAAACAACTTTGAAAGACCAATTTTCTTGTATTCTATTTTAACAAGCATTTGCTTAGGCACTGCCCCTTCATGGCCTGTCACAAACCCAGGCACACCCCTTTGTCAGCACTGCCCTCCCTCTCTCTAAACGTGCACTAGCATCTGGTCACATGATCTTCCTCATACAGTAGTACATTCAAGGAAGCTGGAGAAAAGGGATCAGCCATGCATAGCAGCTCGGATAGGCGATTTCAAACTTATTACAGTGTTTATTCCATTCATTGCACGTGTATATAATGTAAAAATTGTAATAATTCCATTTATAGCAAACGTGTATATGTGAATATTATTTAGATGTATATGTATGTTACTGAAATGTGGAGTGAGTGTGTAGGTAAATACACACAATACACTTCCACTGCATATATATATATATATATATATATATATATATTATATATATTATATATTATATATGTATGTATATGTGAAGTTATGTGAGTAAAAAAGTGACAAAAACCCTCCATAGCAAGGCAAATAGCAAATGGAAATATTACTGTATGCTCATTTGTATGTATATATATATTTATATACACACACACTTCAAATACGGATAGTGATTCACGTAAATGATATATATATTCACTTTCTGGGAGTATAAGAGTGACTGTCCTGTTGTTCCTTTTTTTGTATCCATCATTGAATGGTATGCACCCTCTCTTTACGTTTATTTTATACTAGCTGAGAGACCCGGCGTTGCCCGGGATGTAATGTTCCCGCTCCTCTCTCTCTCCTCACCCCTCCCCCTCTCTCTGTTTGTCCCCCATTCACATCAATCCAGTTCCCCCCCTCCCTCCTTTACAGCTTCATGCAGTGTGTGTGCGTCAGTCATTGTGTGTGCGTCAGTCAGTCAGTGTGTGTGCGCGCGCGTCAGTGAGTCTGACGCAGAAACACAAACACACACACAGACTGACTGACGCACACACACACACAGTCAGTGTGTGCGTGTGTGTGTGCCTCAGTCAGTCAGTGTGTGCGTGCGGCAGTCAGTCAGTCATTCAGTAAGTGTGTGGGTGTGGGGGTGTGCGCGCGCGCGCGTCAGTAAGTGTGTGTGTGTCAGTCAGTGTGTGTGTGTGTGTTTGTTTGTGTCAGTGTGTGTGTGTGTGTGTCAGTGTGTGTGTGTGTGTGTGTGTGTGTGCAGCAGTCAGTGTGTGTGTGTGCAGCAGTCAGTGGGTGTGTGTGCAGCAGTCAGTGTGTGTGTGTGTGTGCGCGCGTCAGTCTGTGTATGTGTGCGTGTGGCTGTGAGGGGTTGTGTGCATGCGGCTGTGAGGGGTTGTGTGCGTGCGTCAGTATGTATGTGTGTGTGTCAGTCAGTGCGTCAATCAGTCAGTGTGTGTGTGTGTGTGTGTGCGTGCGTCAGTCAGTCAGTGTGTGTGTGCGTCAGTGTGTGTGCGTGCGTCAGTCAGGGTGTGTGCGTGCGTCAGTCAGGGTGTGTGCGTGCGTCAGTCAGGGTGTGTGCGTGCGGCTGTCAGGGTTTGTGTGCGTGCGCCAGTCAGGGTTTGTGTGCGTGCGCCAGTCAGGGTTTGTGTGCGTACGCCAGTCAGGGTGTGTGTGCGTGCGTCAGTCAGGGTGTGTGCGTGCGTCAGTCAGGGTCTGTGCGTGCGTCACTCAGGGTGTGTGCGTGCGTCAGTCAGGGTGTGTGCGTGCGTCAGTCAGGGTGTGTGCGTGCGTCAGTCAGGGTGTGTGAGTGCGTCAGTCAGGGTGTGTGAGTGCGTCAGTCAGGGTGTGTGCGTGCGTCAGTCAAAGGGCAGGCGTGGGGGGGGGTGAAGGGCAGGGGTAGGGGGGGTGAAGGGCAGGGGTAGGGGTGGGTGAAGGGTAGGGGTGGGTGAAGGTCAGGGTTAGGGGGGGTGAAGAGCAGGGGTAGTAGGGGGGGTGAAGGGCAGGGGTAGAGGGGGGTGAAGGGCAGGGGTGGTGAAGGGCAGGGGTAGGGGGGGTGAAGGGCAGGGGTAGGGTGGGGTGAAAGTGAGGCACAAATTGTTGGCAGGAGTAAAATGTCCCTACACACACACACACACACACAACGGGAGTGAGAGGTGGTGGAGAGTGGGACTGGCGCAGATCCGAGGCTGCTTGGCCCCCCAGCGGCTGGGGAGTTGGCGGCCGGGGGGGTAAGGGAGCGGGCGGGGGGGGGGGGGGAAAAGGGAGCAGGCGGGGGGGTAAGGGAGCGGGCGGGGGGGGGGAGGGAGCGGCGAGGGGGTAAGGGAGCTTTGGCGGCTGGGGTAGGAGGGCCGCGCTTACCCCCTTTGTGAGTGTTTGTATGATATAGATATATATGCACACGCACGCATATACATGCGCACGCGCACACATACACGTGCACACGCACACATACATGCACACACGT